>NW_019394191.1:0-88733 GCF_000648675.2 Cimex lectularius
ATACATATAAATATATTATAATTATAAATATAAATATGTATGAATCATTCTTTTTTTAATTTGAAACTAAAAACAATATAAAATGGGTAATTATCTAAAATACGAAATGAAAATTAATTGCAAAGTTAAATTTAAATTATACATAAAACCAAACGGTTCGTCTATTAATTCGAGATTTTTTTAAAAATATAACATACTTGCTTTATTGACCAATTATTTGCAAATTTCTCAGGCACAGTTAGACCAATTTGACTCAAAAATGTCTGTTGTATCCCAAATTGTAACATTTTTTTCGAACTGTAGATTCTCACAAACTGTACATTGTTTTTAAAAATCCCTTAATTATCATAACTTGACTATCATAAATAATCTGCTTAATTATTCGAAAAAGTAATTATCAAAATCAAAATTATTTATATTCCAAAAAAAGCGTACTTTTATGCGTTTAAACGTGATTTCACATGTTAGGCAAATAAATAAAAACAAAGGTCGTATTTATATGGAATACATTTAGACCCAAATGGATTTTTACCATTCTCATGATACCTAACGTTGAAATGGTAACATCTATACTGAAATGTCTACGAAGTGAAGACCTCGAAAATTTTAAAAGTATTCCTATCAATTTAATTTCATATAAGAGTTTTGCATAGTATAAGTCAGTTTCTTCAATTTCAACATGATGAATAATCTTACAATTAATTAAGGTTTTCAGTTGGGATAAAAAAGTCACTGGCACGAGCGGGATTCGAACCCACGATCTTCGGCTTGATACGCCGCTGCTCTGCCCCTTGAGCTATCGTGACCTCGATCCACTCGGACACCAGCTTCCCTTCTCAACCACACCTTTTGAATTTTCCCTCCTTTTTGCCATTATCAAATGTCGTGTAATCAATTTGATTCTCGGCGACACATGAAATGGCCACGGAGAGCTTTAGTGAAGTATCCTTCATTTTAAACTTATTAAATTCACTAGTTTCGTGGTCCGCTTGACCAAGTAATTGTAAGATATTAATTGGTCAAGCGGACCACGAAACTAGTGAGTTTAATGATGAATAATGATTATTCGGAGATCGTCAGATGCGGTCTGGTTTGACGTTGGTTTAAAAAAAAACATTTTCTTTATCGTGCCACGTTTCGAGCTTTATTGAGATCATCTTGAGGGCCTGGGATTTATAAACATTGTTTGAATTTTACAAATAGATGTAGGAGTGAAAAAATAAATTTATACAATGCTAGAAATTTTAGATTAAAAAAAATAAAAAATAAAATGAATTTATACTATGCTAGAAAATTTTAGATTTAGAAAAAATGTATACAATGCTAGAAAATTCATTTTATTTATTTATTTTTTAGTGAGTATAAATACTTTGATTTAATCTAAAATTTCGAGCATTGTATAAATTCATTTTTTCACTCCTACATGTATTTGTAAAGTTTAAACAATGTTTATAAATCCCAGGCCCTGAAGATGATCGCAATAAAGATCGAAACGTTGGCACGATAAAAAAAAATATTTTTCTAAAACCTACGTCACACCAGACCGTATCTCACGATTTCTGAATAATCATTGACTAACGGTCACCAAACATCACACGTGATGAATAATTGCAGACCCATTTTAGACATGTGGAACGGTGATGTTTTAATCACCATCAAGTAATTTTGTAGATATAACAACGATTTAGAAAATTGACACAATATGTGACTCCCACAATTAGTAGCATTGGTAAGTTGACACCCTGTATAAATAATGCCTACCATATAGCATGGACGAAGGGTCACACCACGAACTATTTTTTCTTCAATTTGAAATTTTATGGTTTGTGCCGGAATTGGAACCCACTAACTCGAGCGTGGCAAATACGACTCAGATGACCTAATCACTCAGCCAGCGCGGTCCAATAGGTCTGAGAATGCATGAAGCTCCTCAAAATTGATACCTCTATGTGGTGAATAATTTCACTAACAATAAAATAATATGTCCAGGTTACAAGTTTATTTAACAGAATATTTCAGTTACGTAACTGCAATAAGAATTTTATTAGTGAGGTCAACTTCTATTTGAAACCTGTTTCACAATAGTGCTATTATTAACGTATGTCAATCCACGATAATGAAATGGTATGGTATAAAGTTTCTAATGTTCACATCTGTTGGAATGAGTGACCAATTTAATTAAACTAATTAACATTAAATGCACTGACCGTAACAGAGATAATTGGGTGTAACAAAGATGAGCAAATTTGGGATATCAGTTGGAATACATCACAATTAAATTCAGAACACATGTTATTGACTTCAAAATGGGTTTGATTTAATTAAAATTTAAATCTCTTTTCTTTTTAGTACGTAATGAAAATGAAACCAAAGTTAAAGATAATAAAAGATTATTTTATTATTTTACGCATGTTTTTTTTATTGGGGACGTTACGTACCTTCTTTTTACACTGATTATAAACGCTTATTACAGCGTCTGACACAGAACAGCTTTATTTAGTCATGTTTTAGCCTTGGAAAACGATGTGGATGTTCAAAATTGATAATTTTGCGCCAACAGCAACGCATTTTGCAGTTCGATAAAATTTGTTTGGTAATTCCGTAGAGGCGACCGCCCGTTCCGATGAGTTTGTTCGCCTCTGCATTAATTTTAAACCAATTACTTTTTCATGTCTTTCAGTTCGACAGAAAAGTATGTTTATTTCCAGAAAATGTGTGGTGAATAGTGACCCTTAATCGATAATTATTTAGAAATCGTGAGATGCGGTCTGGTGTGATGTAGGTTTCAGAAAAACATTTTCTTTAACGTGCCAACGTTTCGAACTTTATTGAGATCATCTTCAGGGCCTGGGATTTACAAACATTGTTTACATTTAACAAATTCATATTTCCACATCCAAAATGTATTTGTTAAATGTAAACAATGTTTGTAAATCCCTGGCCCTGAAGATGATCTCAATAAAGATCGAAACGTTGGCACGATAAAGAACATGTTTTTTTGAAACCTACATCACACCTGACCGCATCTCACGATTTCTAAATAATTTCCAGAAAATGTTGACAGGCTTTTATTTATTTTGGTTTGTTCATGGCTAATGTCGACCTATGAAATGATAAATATCATTATGTTTCTTTATATTGAGAAAAAGTGGTATGACATTATGCTTCAGAAACCCTTTTTGTAAAATTAATCCTTTTTAATTTCAAATTAACTCTTTCTTCAAAGCAATAAAAAACATAGGAGATAGTACGAAATATAAGCATGTAAATTAAAATTCTGGTATATTTTTAATGTTTGTATGAATATACAGGGTGTTACATGGTTAAATGTCAATACAGCCACTGGTGGATTCACTACATAGTAATACAGTGCCCCAAGAGTTTCTATTTACACTTTTTCCTGAGACATAAACATTTTCTTGGTTTTAGTCTAAAATCATGTTTTTACATAAAAGAAGATAATTAAGAATGGTACTATTATTAATCAAATTAACCTTTCTTAATTACAATCTTTTTAATTTTAAATAAATATTTTTTAATTTCAATTCATTCTTTTTACCTCAAATTACTGCTTTTAAATATTAAATTAATCTTTTTTTATTTCAAATTAACATTATCTTTAAAGCATAAAGAAATTCAGGCGATGGTATGAAATATTTGCATGTACAGTAAAATTCCTGTATATTTGCGATTTTTTTGTATAAAATAATTGGGCCTTTAGAAGTCAATATAAAAATTAATTACAATAGAAACATTAATTTATATGACATTAAATATAAAAATGAAGCATTCTTCTTTTAATTTGAGAATTTAAAAAATATAAAATTAGTTTGTATCCACAAAACCGAATGAAAATAATTACAATAACAATTAAGAGTTATATAAAATTAATTTTTTAATTTAAAATTGACCCTTTCTTTAAAGAGTTAAAAAAAAACTTTAGTTATATCAAAATCTGTTTTTCTGAAAATTCTCAATGGGCAGAAGAAGGATAATCTTTCGGTTCAGACAGGATTAATCAAATTAACCCGTTACTTCAACGTAACCGTTTTAAATTTAAAATTACACTATTTAGCTTTAAATCAACCCTTTTTAATTTTAAATCGCCCTTCTTTAATATCATATTTACAGTTTTAATATCAAATTAAACTTTTATAAATTTAAACTAATACATTAACTTAAAATTGATTCTTTTAAACTTCAAATTAACCTTTTCTTTAAAGCATTAAAAAAAGCGTAAGAGATGGTACAAAATATCTGCATGTTACCCTAAATTCCAATATATTTACGAATTGTTTAAAATATAAAATAATTTCCTCTTAGAAGACTTTTGTAATGATAAAGGTCGTTTTTCTTTGATGTTAAAGAACGTTATTATTGAAAGGCTTAAATTATTTGCCCACACAATTCAAATTTCAACTGGCAGACGACTAGATCATGCCATTACAAGTATTATTTTGCTATTTTGTAAAAAAATGTAATATTTTGTTTTCTTTTCTAAATATACTTTAAAAAAAAAATTCAAATTTCAATTTAACCTATGCTGAGGACAAAACTCATCCCTGTCTCTACTTAATCGTAAATGTCTTTACTTTTAAAATAGGGTTTAACCAGCGAAAACGTAAAAGTCTGCACATTTAAACCAAAAAACATATCGGCTAAATTTTTTTTAGAACTTAATCACCATGACACCTTTTGTTATTACTTTTCGTGTGGTGAAGGAACCTTATGTAAAGGATAAATAAAAAATCTTCCAATTTCCTTGATTGCACAGTCAGAATTACAATGCTTCAAGGGGATCGAGTTTTGAATCATGAGACATTCAAACGCAACACTTAATTATATAGATAGGATCAGTTTTAAAGTTCGCAAACTGTAATAAACAACCATGGACGTCTATCATTGCCCAATTCGATAAGGAGTACGAGAAATTCTCATAATAGTAAATGTTATACGGCTGAACGAAACAGTTACTTATGACCAACTATTTGAAAGTAACAAAAAAATATAAATATTATTGATTTATCGAAGAATTAGTTTTATGTTGCTTATGTGGATTCCGTGCCAAACGTCACCACATATAAAACGATCTGCTGCAGGAAGTGGAAGGTAATTCATTTAAATGGAACGGAGTATTTTGCGTTTGAGGTTAAAGGACACAAAGTTGGATTTTACATTTATTTTAATTTTATATTTATTGAACCAAGGTTCTAAGGTAAGTCGGTTGTTTTCAAGGAAGGACTGCTGTATGCTCAATATGACGTGTATATGTTGAAAAACCTAGGATGCTCCCTAATGGAATACTATTTAAGATAAAACGGATCAGAAAAGTATTGAAGTCAGTATTTGACGCGTGGGATGAAAAATTTGAGTTTTAAAACACTGAAAGGTGTACTTTGCGTATGGGTTTAAAGGACACCATGTTCCTAAGGAAAATATCGAACTGCAAGGATAGGATACAGGTTTTCAGGGAGGTTTGCTGTATCGCCGGCAAAAGTGCGGTTGAGTGTGTTATAGTCCCCGTGTATATGCTGAATAGCAACAGTTTCCATAAACACTGGAGTATACAATTGAACGGAAATTTTGACGGTGCCCTTATACTAGCCGAATTATTTCATTATAAAACCAATATCGCTTATATAAAAGAATTTTACTTTACATCCTTACGTTTTATACACCTTATTTTTCAACGCTTTAGAGAAAAGGTTAATTTAAAATTAAACCTAATACACTCTTTGGAAATTTTTTTAATTACATTTATTTGGTATTTAAAACTACAAATGATGTATTAAGTAAATATGTTCGTATATGTTGAATTATCATTTGAGGCTCTTGTAGGAGAAGTTGCCCAGTGGTAACACTCCTTCACACTGATATCTTGTTCAGTCTTCACACAATGAGAAGGTCTCGGGGCCACTTTCGCTTCAATAGTCTTGGAGGATTTTCAGGTAGGGTTGGAAGTGATAAATTTCGTACGAATAGATTACTGTGTGTGTTCAGTGATTGATGAAATTTTTTATATCGGGTTTTGATGAGTTCATGTACAAACGGGATGTGTAGATCTTTGTGGATAGTGTAATTTGAAACGTAAAAAGGAGCATTTATAATTTGACGGAGAATTTTAGATTGGATTGATTGGAGACGCTGGGAATTGGAATCCTTGGTTGAGCCCCACACTTCACAACCGTACGCCCTGAGAGGTCTAATCATTGTCTTGTAAATTAAATTTTATTTTCAAGGTCGAATTTTGATCGTGAGTCGAGTAGTCTTTTTAACAATTTATAACGTCGGTTAGTTTGCTGTCTTTTCAGTCTTGTATGGGGATTCCAAGTCGTTTATCCATGAAAAGTCCAAGATAACGCACAAGGTCAGTGGTAGGCAATGGAATTCCATTTATACTCACCGCAGGACAGACATTTTTACGTAAGGTAAAATTGATCTGTGTGCTTTTTGTTAGGTTTACCTTTATCCTCCACTTTGTGAACCATATTGTTAATTCATTCAGGTGTTGTAAGTGTTGAGTGTTAATTGAGGGGTCCGAATTGCGTGTAAGAATCGCTGTATCATCAGCGAATGTGTGTGTCGAAATGTTAACGTGTGTAGGAATATCTGCAGTGTATATGGAAAATAGGAAAGAGCCAAGTATGCTTCCCTGACGGACACGACAAAATCGATAAGATAGTACATATGAGGGAGGATGTTCCTCAGTTTCCAAAGCAAGCCCGAGTGCCAGACTCGATCGAAGGCTCTTTGGAGATGAAAAACATTTACAATTATATCCATTAGAGTTCGTGGTCCGATTGACCAAATAACTGTTTTAGGTATTGGTTGAGATAAAAAAGTCAGTGCCACGGGCGGGATTCGAACCCATGACCTTCGGCTAAATACGCCGCTGCACACCACTTGAGCTATCTTGAATTCGACCCACTCGGATACCTACTTCCCATCTCAATCCACCTATCGAATTTTCGAATTTAAGCAAAATGAAGTATACTTCACTAAAGCTCTCCGTGGCCATTTCATTTGTCGCCGAGAATCGAATAGATTACACGACATTTGAGCAATGGCAAAAGGAGAGAAAATTCGGAAGGTGGGTTGAGATGGGAAGTTGATGTCCGAGTGGATCGAAGTCACGATAGCTCAAGTGATTAAGCAGCGGCGTATTTAGCCGAAGGTCGTGGGTTCGAATCCCGCTCGTGACACTTACCTTTTTATCTCATCCATTACCTTACATAAATATTAAATCATTTATAATTAAGTAGAGTCACGTTTGGAAACCTAATGTTGTCTTATTCTCAACACAGAGAAAATTGATATTTGAATAGTATCGTGCTTTTAGAGCAAAACTTGATAACTTATTCTTGTCTTCTAAGAACGCAAAATAATGGTGAATTTAGATTAAAAAGGTATGATTTAATTTTTTATCTTAACCCACTGTATTCTACAGACGGAGAAAACAAAAATTTTGATTTAAAGTTAAAAAGGGTAATTTAAAATTAAAATAGGTTCATTTGAAATTTAATGAGGTTATTTTAAATTAAAAGGTTTATTTAACGAAAAATCTATATTTACCAAAAGAGGTTGACTGATTATTCGGGTTTCACAGATGAGGTAATTCATTATAACTTTTCTAAGGTTTCACTATAACTTCTCTGGTTATAATTTTACGCGGCACATCAAAATTGTAATAATAAAATCGTAGGATTTAGTCATGTTTTCTCTAGTTTAATTCACCGTTTACCAGCTTTCAAAAATGTTCAATATGAGACAATTTAATAAGCTCAGAAGGATGTGGACAATAATGAAAACTATAGAAGCGGGTTAACATCTTATCGGGTCGTTCCATGTTTTTCGTCAGTGTACGACATTAAATTTCAAAGGTGAAAACAAACTCCCTTTTTCTTCACAAGAACAATGCCGAGTTTAGACGAAATGTCATACCGTTCACCGTTGTATGGGAAATTTTAGGGCTAATTGTTTTATACGGCTTAACGGTTTAACTACGCTGAAGAGAGCTGACAACGTAATAAGAAAACGGGTTTTTAGAGCTTTTAAGCAGGGAGATTTGAAAAAACTCCAACCTTGAAATTTGAAAGGGTCAAAAACAAAATATAAACGAGCAGGCCGGAAAGTTGGAAGATAAATGAGCCCTGAGTCCAGACAGGGTGTTTTTCCTTTTCTCGGCTGACGTTTTACTTCCAGTCGGAAACCTATCGCGATGAGTTGACTTCTGGCAAAGTTTGGTCCGGGTTAGCCTGCTTGATGGAGGTTTTACAATGCCTTCATAATCCCTCTTCTTAAGCTACTTAAGTAGACAAGCCCCGGTATTAAATAACTTTTTAAAATGTCACGACGAGGGGTACCACATTTTTCGACCCCCGAGACACTACCTTTCTCACCTACCTAATAACTTTGTTTATAAATTAACTATTTTGATTCAATCGTGGTTTTACTCATACTGTACGTGCAGAATAGGCAATAGAAAAGTATCTGTTCTTCAATATTCATCCTTGTTAATAAAACTTATAATAAAATCCATTTATGTTTTAGTGGTCTATTTGACCCAGTTACTTCTTTCAATTAATTATTCTTTGTATGCAAGGTCTTGGTTGAGATAATTGAAAATGGAAAAAAGAGGGAAAATTCGTACGGTTGTAGGTTGAGATTGGAAGTTGGTGTCCGAAAGGATTGAAGTCACGATAGCTCAAGTGGTTAGAGCAGCGTCTTATTGAGCCGAAGGTCGTGGGTTCGAATCCCGCTCGTGACACTGACTTGTAATAACACTTGTTTTATTCTACGCATTTCAAAAATTTGTAATTTATCGAGTAATGACGTACCTATAGCAAAACATTAGAAAATTGATGTTTCTCTATTGAACTATCTTTGGAATCGTAAAAAATCCCAAGAACCAATGGTATCGTGCATTAATTCCTGTATACCAATATTTTATATTTTCAACACATTTTTTGTAATTGTCTGATTTTTAAATATTTTTCAAATTTCAAAAATTATATTTTACAAAAAAAAAGATTTATATCTAAAACTGGAAGGATACTCAACCTGGAACTAGAAAATTAATTATAGAAAATTTCTTTATTTTTATATATCATCTTATAAAATGTTTAATTTTAATAGTTACTAGTTGTTATTTGTCCTTCTAAAAGTCCAGTTATTTTATATTAAAAAAACATCTCAAATATACCAAAATTTTACTTTATATGCTTATACGTCATACAATTTTCTAAGTTTTTAATGCATTAAAGCAAGGTTTAATTTGGAATTTAAAGAAGTAAAAAAAGGCTAATTTGAAATTGAAAAGGATAATTTGAAGATAATTCGAGATTTTTTTAAAATTCAAAATAATTATTTTGCAGTCGAAGTATTTTATATTTTAAGATATCTGGAATTAATACAAGAAATATTTGTTTTTAAATTTAATTTAATATAACTTTTAATTGTAACTGTAATTAATACTAAGAGCCCAATAATTTTATAATTAAAAAGCAAGCGAATGTACAGAAATTCATCTAACTTTCTTATTGTTTAGGAGAGAGGGTTAATTTAAAATTAATCTTAATATCCTATTTGGAAATGGTTTACGATTAAGTACACACTTGTTTTGAAAATTAAGTTGACTTTTTTCCTCAGCACAAATTAAATTAATATTTGAATTATATGTAAAATTAATTGAAGGCTCTCCATAATGTCGCGCTTTTGGAGCAAAGTAAAACATTTATCAGTGCAAAGGTACCCCACAGACCCACCAAACTAGGATAGATACCTCTTTGTGTGTTTTTGGTAGAAAGAATGTATTTATTGGCGCGAAAGTGAAGGTGTATCGGTGGGTTGTGCAGGAATATCGAGTACTCCACAGACCCACCGATTTAGGTTAGTATTAGGCTATAATATCTTTTAGAGTGAATGGGCGGAGGCACTGTTGTAATATTAAACGCGCCAGTGGCTCCGCATTTTTTAATTGTTTAAATACAGAATGATTGGTTACTGTTTGAGTGAATGTATTTATAAGTGCGATAGTAGTGTATGCATGGGTGGGTCTATGGTGGAATATCAAGTACCCCATAAACCCACCACCTAGGTTAACGTTTTAGATTAATTGTAATTTTAATTGTACATAATGTATGGATGTATTTATTAGCGTGAACGAGGGCGGGACTTCAGAGGAATATCGAGTACTCTGAAACCCGCCTATAGGCTAGGCTAGGATTGAATGTTAGTGAATGAGATAGTTTCAGAGCCTTTTCACCAAGTGTGGGAGGGCTAAAAATGTAGAAATAACGTCCCAGAACACAACCAGAAAGATCGCCAGACTTCCTACAAAAAAGCTAATTTAAAAAAAAAATTAAATTAAATTAAAAAATAAATAAATTTATAAAACGTGAGGTGGAAGAAATGTGAGGTGCCGGCAATAGCCCAGGCAGCTAGCCGGCCGGGGAAAAAAAAAAAAAAAAGGTCTTTTGAGAGTCCAGTTATTTTATCCATTTTTTTTCTCGAAAATGAACTGAAAGTTTACTTTACATAGTACCATTTTCTCCAATGCTTTAAAAAAAGGTTAATTTCCAAATAAAAAATGTTAATTTGAAGGTAAAAGTGTTATTTGAAATAACACCGGATTAATTTTTTGTTATAAAATGGGAATTGAAATTAAGAAAGGTTAATTTGAAATTTACAAAGTTCGTTTGAAGTTAAAAAGAGTTAATTTAAAATTAAAACCGGCCATTTTGAAGTTAGAAAGAGTTAATTTAAAATTAAAAAGTTTAATTTGCCGTTAAAACGAGGATATAAACTTAGCAAGAAATTTGGACCTAACCATAGTTATTTACATTTCAAATAGTCCCATTGTTTTGCTTAATTAACTGATAATATAAATTTTTTAAAATATTTATTTAAAATACAAGTTATGTTAATTTGGGACCAACTACATTATTATAAATAACTATTATTTACTTTTAAATTATTTTATCGAAGTCATAAAAAAATTGCCTTGCAGTGTAATAGAAAAGCCGAAATTTGGTATTAGAACAATTTCATAGTAGCAAGTATTTTTATGAAAAGTACATTTCAGTAATCACTTGTCCAATACTCACTATAAGTAAAATATATGGAATAAGAAGTCTTTGAGAAGGAAAAACTTACTGGGTCAGACCGAACTAAGCATACAAGGTGGCATTTATTCAGCCAGCGGTAAAAACCACAACAGCAAACACTTAGGACAAATTAATTGAAACCCAAAGACCAGTTCAAAGAACACTAATGGTACAAAGAGAGAGGCGACGATCTGATTATGCCACAGTCATTAAAAGCTGGTACATGTTTGCTTATAAAGTGCATTTACAGAAAAGGAAGAAAACGGCAATGAAAATACAAAAAAAAAGTAAATACATAGTTGCTGAAACATCAATTAAGTCGGTTAAATCTTTCTGTAAAAGGGGAGAAGAAAGTTTTTAAAATTATTGTTGAGTTACAATCATCTTCGTTGTCTTTACAAAGTTTGTTATGTAACATTATAAGAACTTGATTACATTTAACCTTTGATTTGATATTATTTAATTTCAAATGAACGCTTTTTAGTATTCAAATTAAATTTTTTTAAATGTCAAATTAACCTTTTGTTAGAGCATTGAAAAAAAATCAAGAGATTGTATGCAAAATTAGCCTGTTATAACTTTAAATTGACACTTTTTAACTTGACATTAATCTCTTTTAATTTCAAAGTAAGACCTTCTTTAAAGGCTTAAATTGACAATTTTTAATTTCAGATTAACCATTTCTTTAAAGATTAATATTTTAAGGGATTATATGAAAAATAAAATTTCTATACATTTAAGATTATTTAAATATAAAATAATCGGGCTCCTATATGAAAACTATACAAAATTAATTGTTATATTAGATTAACGGATTTTTATCTTCAAATTATTGAATTTAAACTTACATTTACCGTTTTTATGTCAAATTAGCTCTTTTTAATTTCACATTAACCTTCTTAACATTTACATTAACTTTCTTAAAAGCTATAAAAAATCTAGGAAATGATATAAAATGTAAGCTCGTTAAGTGAAATTCCTGTGTTTAAAAAAAACGAACGTGCAGTAATTGTACTCTTAAAAAACCGAACGAAAATTAGATAAAATTATAATTATAAATTTATAAAATAACGGATTCTTTTTTGAATTTCAGATAAAGTGATATATTTCAGTTTGGTTAAAAAAAAATATTTACCTTTATATAAAAGAAGAATCCTTTCGAACAATAATTTTAATACATAATTTTATAATTTTTATTTGTATTTCAAATTTATTTTTTGTGTATCGTTTTTTACATAACAGACCAATTATTTTATATTTAAATGAATCACCAATATGTAAAAACTTTAATTTTCGTTTTTATTTAACAACATATTTCTTAAAATTTTAAGCTTTAAAGAAAAGGTTAATCTGAAATTAAAATGTGTCATTTAATGCCTTTAAAAATGGGATACTTTAAAAAATGTGAAGTTAAAAAGGGTAAATTTGGAATGAAATATGGTCAATTTCAAGTTAAAAATGATTAATTGAAAATAAAATATGGCTATTTTCAACTGAAAAGGGTTATTTTAGTTCTAAAATGGGTAATTGACGAATAAAAGCTATATAAATGCAATACAATGGCATACATAAAACAAAAAATCGTACGAAACATCCTATTATCTACTTTCCTTAATTATATTATTTCTGATAGCTGTCATTTATATGATATGTTTTTATTTTACTGTTTATTTTATATACTCTGTAATTAAGCTTTTATGTATACTTATAAACGACTCAATTAAAATTTCGGGCATTTATAGATCATGATTTTCAGCATGCATGCCACAAATAAATTATAAATGCGCAAAACACTATTTGTCGAAGAATGGAACTCTCAGCACAAATCACAAGCCTCATAAACGTCACTTGGATTGAAGCTGTGAAGTTCTACCAAACCTCAAAAGGATTCACTCCTGTGAAACATATATTCCTCGGGATAATTAGGGATAAACTCCTCCATTCAGGCTAAAAATTAAATTGGAGGTAAATTAAAAATTTTAGGTTGAGATGGAGAGTTGGTGTGCTAGTGGATCGAAGTCACGATAGCTCAAGTGGTAGAGCAGCGGCATATTTAGCCGAAGGTCGTGGGTTCGAATCCTGCTCGTGACACTGACTTTATAGCTCAACCAAGACCTTGAGACAAACCTCAACCAAGACCTTCTTATTACATAGAAAGAATAATTAATTGAAATAAGTAATTTGGTCAATTGACCACTAAAACGTAAATGAACTAAAAAATTACATTAAACACCAGACATCGTTTCACACTATCACAGAGTACTTGATATGTCTCTGGTTGATGTCGTCCGTTATCCGTTAAAGGGAGTTTCGATCTGTTGTCAATTAGTTGATTAGTTTATAACGTCTGTTCAGTTTTATACTTTTGAGTGGAGTGTGGGTTTTCCAAGTAAGTATTTTTTTGATATAAAGTCCCAAATATCGGACGATATTAGTTGCTGGGAAAAGTAAATAACAGTAGATTGAAGGAGAGATGTTACGGCGAAAAATGTGATTTGCTGAGATATAAGACTTCCAAAAAAGAAGAACCTCCGGTCCTGGAGGTTTCTGAAAGCGACTGGATCAGGGTTTGCGGAAACACTTCCTAATAATAATACAAAACATCTTTATCCATTAAACATCTTTACTAATTACCGTCGAAAAGTTATTTTGCTAATGTTTAGAATAAAATCATTCATTATCAAAAAAAAAAAAAGCACTGTTTCTTTCAGCACAATTTACACCCAACACAGACACTAGCAAAGGTTAGCTCCATTCACATCTGAACGTGTAACCGAGAGTTCTGAAATAAGAAGGTCGTGATTGGTTAAGCCAGGAATGAACGGAGCGCTAACAAGGAGTTAGCAGAGGTCGAACAGAAAAAGCTTCCTTGATTGGCTCCGACCTCTTTATTTGTTTATATCTTCAAGAAAATAAGTTTAGTTCCAACCCCATTTAAGGGTTAAATTGACTCTGACAGAGGATGGCATGAAAACTTGTTACAATGGCTAGAATTTTATGGCCTTTAACAGATTGTAGATTTTTTTTTAGTTTTTACCTAAATAAATATAATATCACTATATCGGTTATTACAGAAAAACTCTATTTTCCTCGCAAACTTTGCCTATTTGATCTTCAAAGGCGTTTTTACGAAAAGGCCCTGGAATCTCCTTCGTCTTCAAAAAGAGCCGTTACCTCTTCGTCTAACTCTAATTTGATCACAATGCCATCTTCCTGTGCTGGCGTACTTGTGTCCTTGGCAAGCGATTTAACATAAAGACCAGGAAAAAAAATGGGCAAAAATAACATGAAAACCGCATAAAATGGATGAAGGTTTTGTTATTGCCTTTTTTTTTTAAATTTCAATTCTTTTTTTTTAGTGTACCTAAACGATCTTTGTAAGTATTTGTAACATCGGGTATTACGACAGAATCAGAATAACTTCCAACTTCATGCCATGCTTTCGTTAATTGTACAAAAGTCTTCAGGGCATGTTACGAAAAAAAAACATAAAAATTATGATCGGAAAATCTTGATTGTAAACACTATTTATTTACTGAGCTGGATTATAATTTCTTTTGAGGCATAAAAAATACTATTGATATATAAAATATAAATGTAAACATTAAAAATTGTAACATACAGATAGGTAAAATAGGTGTAAACATCATTATGAGATTATCATTGAACATGAAAAAAAAAACGAAGAAAAAGAGGGACCAGATATCTTACATTGTTAATTAATAACGATCGTATAGTCAGTTTTAATTTCGATTTATGCAATGTTAATGACTGTATACCATAAGTCTCCATATGCTATTTTTTCGTTATCTTTATTATTCTTTACGCTGGAAGGTTATCATATGTAAGTTTTCCGTTTCATCTAATTAGATGACCACGAAACTTAAAGCCAAATATTAATTTAATTGTTTTTAAATGTTTAATAATTTGTAATAGTTGTTATTTTTCATTCTAATTTATTATTTATATTTTATCTTATCTATTATCTATTTTATCCTCAAAATAAATTATAATACAACTCAGTAAGTAAATAGTATTTAATATAAAGATTTTCCGACCCTAATTTTTATATGTGGTGATTAGTGACCGTTAATCGATAATTATTCAGAAATCGTGAGGTGCGGTCTGGTGTGATGTAGGTTTCAGAAAAACATTTTCTTTATCGTGCCAACGTTTCGATCTTTATTGAGATCATCTTCAGGGCTCAAAGTGTTTGTCTTCTGTGTAATTGTGCCATTCTTGCGTGTCGTGTTGAGAGTGCCCGTTGGCACGACAAAGAAAATGTTTTTCTGAAACCTTCATCACACCACACCGCATCTCACGATTTCTGAATAATTAACCTAATTTTTATGCTTATTCTTATCAGCCCTGAAGAAGTTTATTCAATGATTCTGACCTAATATCTCATAATTACACACATAAACCCACAAGGAAAATCTGTTCTAATACATTGACAAACCATACATTTTATTTCAATAAATCTGCGTCTGCAACGAAAGGTAGGTTCCAAAATTATGGAAATACAGTTAAGTAAATTATGCACTTTTCTTTTCAATATTTCCTTAAATACTTATTTCAATGTATAGGAAAAAAATTGTTGAAATAATACTTTTTGTATGTTTGTTCCAAGGTAGAAAGCGTGTATCAATCAGAAAAGTTAATTAAGCTATCAGGTTCAATAATGATGCACCTGACCTTTTCATCTCTATAAAGTCTATAAAAGTCATTAATCACTATTTCATTATGGTGCTAAAATGGTAGGTTGAATCATTATAGGTAAAATGTCTAAAGGTCTGTTTACAAACCCACACGGCCACACTGTAACATTGATTGCCCATGCTTCTTATTCAAAGGGAAAGACTAGTTTTTCTCAACATTCTCCATAAACAGAAGAATAAGAATTTTTCGGTCTTGATAGGATTGGTCAATTTAATCATTTCTTACTTCAAATCGACGATTTTTAATTAACATTTTCGAACTTGAAATCCGCACTATTTAGTTTCAAATTAACCCATTTTAATTTCAAATTAACAATTTTAAGTTTAAATAAACAATTTTTCATTTGAAATGATCTCATTTTAACTTCAAATTGACACTTTTTAATTTCTAATTACTTTTTCTATAGTTTCCAATTAACACATTTTAATGGCAAATTAACAATTTTAACTTTAAATTAACCATTATTCATTTGAAATGATCTCTTTTTAACTTCAAATTGACACTTTGTAATTTCTAATTACTTTTTCTATAGTTTCAAATTAACCCATTTTCATTTCAAATTAACAATTTTAACTTTAAATTTACAATTTTTCATTTGAAATGATCTCTTTTTAACTTCAAATTGACACTTTTTAATTTCAAAGTAACCTTTTCTAACTTGAAACCAACACTATATAGTTTCAAATAAACCCATTTTAATTTGAAATTAACCATTTTAACTTTAATTAACCACTTTTCATTTGAAATGATCTCTTTTTAACTTCAAATTGACACTTTTTAATTTCAAAGTAACCTTTTCTAACTTGAAACCAACACTATTTAGTTTCAAATTAACCCATTTTAATTTCAAATTAACAATTTTAACTTAAATTTACAATTTTTCATTTGAAATGATCTCTTTTTAACTTCAAATTGACACTTTTTAATTTGAAATTAACCTTTTCTAAGTTGAAACCAACATTATTTAGTTTCAAATTAAACCATTTTAATTTTAAATTAACAATTTTACATTTAACTTAACCCTTTTTCTCTTTGAATTAAGTCTTTTTGACTTCAAATTGACACTTTTTAATTTCAAATTTATTCAAATATATATTATCTCCTAAGTTTTTGCTTTAAAGAAAAGGTTAATTTGTTTAATTTGTGTGATGGTTTTTATTTGCGGGTGTTTTGCGGTATGCGGGGGTCTGGCAAAGACTGAATATCGAGTAATTCACGACCCACCGAATTAGTCTAGATAATCACGTATCTGTAGAGTGATTTTGTTTTTGCGTTTTTTTGCCGAGGTGAAGTGACTCCTTCAGAGTGAATGTACTTACTAGCGTGTGTGGTTATGTATGAGTGGACGGGTTTGTAGAGACGGGACAAGGGACAGGAAAGTGGAAAACGATTTGGGGATTAATTTACGCCCGAGAGGGATTGACTGAGGTTATGAGGACATTGGATTGAAAGGGCTGGATTCTTTGTATGTTGAATAGTTTAGGGGTGCCACACAATTCTGTTCCGTGCGTCCATAATGGTTTGAGTATTGTCTTGTAGGTGATCAGTGTGTTTTTTCTTGAAACGTTGAAAACAAGGGTAGCGGGCACAGACTCTTTTTGGGATGAAAGTGTTATATAGGAATCCTGTATGAGGGGTTTTTGATTCGAATGGTGATTGATACATGGGTGCTTTTGTTTTCATTAAGGTTTATACAGCAGTATTCGCTCTATTCGGCTATATACAGACATGTGCCTGGAAATCTTCTGAAGCAATTGCGGGATCGGTATCAGAGGATGGCATAGCCGTGTCGTTAAAACTCTTCAGAGGAAGAAATATTAGATTTTTATTGAAAAACAACCATTGAGAAACACGTAGTAAGTAAAATATCATTTGATATATTGAAACTAAGAGGATCCAAGGTATGACATTAGATATTTATTATTGTCATTATTGTTAATTTATGGTTTCCTTCTGAAAGTTACCTGAATGTACGCGGTGGCGTCGTTTGAAAACTTAGTAAGATAAACGTAGCGTGACGAGGTTTGCAAATCGCATGTCGAATTGTTTCTCTCTGGATAATGAGGGGTGCTAAAGGAAAGGCGGGCGGGGTTCCATAGATAAAAACTGAACCACCTGACTCAGCCACACTACATCTTTCAACCCCTACAGACATTTCACCCCGCCGGCACCCGACGCCAACCCCTCCGAGAACACATAACAGCCCCACAACCTTTATAATTGTCCCGGAGCCTATCTCTCCAATTATTCGTTATAATAATCTCGCCTTGATAGCATCAGCTTTTTCTTCTTGTTAAAGATGTACAAATTGAACGATGAATTCTGTCAGTTTGTCATTATAATTTGATTGATAATTTCCTAAAAGTTCGTGTAAGCTTTATGAAATTGAAATCTTCTAAGTGGGTACTGTAAATTACGATTTTTTTCGGTTCATTATATCTTAATAATTTCTTTATGAACGAGAGCCTCGTCTCCTATATAATAAAGACCGCTCACAAGTTGTATATTGGTGATAATAAATGTAATATAATGACTTTTTTCACTTTATGTTACTTATGAACCCACATCACCTTCACCATTTCTAATAATATAATGAGATTGGCCTTATCATTTTTATTGGGAGAGGGAATCAAATTAAATTATAGACATTTTATTGAAATTCAACTGAAAGTCAAGAGATCAGCCATTTCTTTACGATTGAAATGAAAGAAAACGATTTTCGCCATGGCAATTGTTTCTAAAATTGTTCAATAATCAGTTACTTTGGTTATTGAAAATTTTTGATTTTCAAATTTAAAATAACACCAAATATTACTTGGAAAAATTTAAATTTAATTTAGCTTTCCAAACCAGGTTGAAAAGTTGACCAAAAAGTAAATATTTATTTCAATAATAATAAATAAAAATAGTATGAATATTTGTTGAAGTAATCCACCTTTCCAACCAATCTCAAACGTCAACAAGATATTTATTTTTCAGTACAATTGGGTTGTTTGAGATGAAATGTCTTTTTTTATTCTTTATATGTATGATGTCCGATCTCTTTATTTTTATCTTTATCAAAAATATTATGAAAACGTATGAAAAACAGGTGGAACAGATACATAACACAGTCTTTACCCTGGTAGAGCAAGCTTTATTTATTGTTACTCAAATTATAATACAATACTTTGAAAACGAAAAACATAGTTTTCGCGTGGATTGTAATAGTTTTTAGAAACAAAAATTACTGGAATAAACTTTATAGTATTTAAATGATACGTATCCAATTGGGTGCCAAATATATGTATCCAATAGTTTCTTAACAATCAACAGTTTCATAAGGCACAGTAGTGGGATCTATTTTTTCTTATTTGCATACATGACCTTCTGAAAATAGTAATGTCAGACGAAACTTTCTGTTACAACAATACTTTTTTCTGAAAGTAATAATTATCGATTTCATTAATAAAAAATTTTCTGTAATTAAAAACTGGCTTAAGAATAATTGCCCGCAACAACCAGGAAAAACTAATGCAAAATTCTCTGAGAACTGCAAAAGGACTAAATTTTCTTTAGTTCCATGAGAATTTTTTCCCGTCAAATTAGCCATTTGTAACTTCAAATTAAATCTTTGAAATTTTACATTAACATTTTTTAACTACAAATTAACATTTTTTAATTTCAAATTAATGCTTCTGTTAAAGATTTAAAAAACTAAGAAGACTATACAAAATATAAGCACGTTAAGTGAAATTCCAGTATTTTTGCGAATTTTCTTAGAATATAAAATTATTGCCTTCCTAAGGAGCACGTGCAAATTAAATAAAATTAAAATTAAGTGTAAAATTAAATATGAAAATCAAAGTTTAAATAAAAAATAATTATTTTTGTTACATCATTTTAAAAAAATCGGGAACTAGTAGAAGACTTATTTGTTTCTATTATTCAGAAATCGTGAGATGCGGTCTGGTGTGATGTAGGTTTCAGAAAAACATTTTCTTTATCATGCTACGTTTCGATCTTTATTGAGATCATCATCAGGGCCTGGGATTTACAAACATAGTTGAAATTTAACAAATACGTGTAGGTAAAGATCGAAACGTTGGCACGATAAAGAAAATGTTTTTCTGAAACCTACATCACACCAGACCGCATCTCACGATTTCTGAATAATTATCGACTAACGGTCACTACTCACCACACATTTGTTTTTATATTTAATTTTATGTAACTTTTAGTTTTGTTTGTAATTTATGGCATTTTAGATAAAAACCCATTTTACATGTTTACAAAATTCTGAAATTAAAAGAAGAAACTTTTATTTTTTATAGTAATGTTATATATTTACAATTTTAATTATACAGGAACTTTACATTTCATACCCTCTAAGTTTTCTAATGCTTTAGAAAAATGGTTAATTTGAAATTAAAAAGATTAGTTTAAATTAAAAAAGGTTAATTAAAAATGTTAATTTAAATAACGCGGTTAACGTAAAATTAAAAATGTTAATTTGAAATAAAGAAGTTTACTTTGAAATTAAAAGAGGTTTATGGAAAGGCTTGTCCCCAAATTATCCCGAGGAAATGTAAATGTTAACCAGACAATTAAGTTTTTATCTTGTTTCTGTTTTTCTGCGTATATGTGTTTGTTATTTAATAATAATAATAATAAATTGCCTTTATTTATATTATTTGACAATATGTAGTTTAACCCGGATATATATGTTTAAGCAGGCTTTTCCCATGGTCACAAGACCGTCAGGGGAGGACGCACATGTATATATAAATAGTATAAGCAATAAATGTTTTAACAAAGCAATAGAATGTAGTATTAATTAGCAACTTATCTTAACACTAGTTTAATGATATAATTCTTGCAAAAAAATAAATAAAATGAATTAAAACAAAATAAATAAATAAAATAAATTTAAACAATAGTAACATAGAACAGTTATACATAATATAATAAATACATAAATAATAAATATATGTCATTTTACATGCTATTAAAATTGCTCTAATAAATTGTTCTTTAATGTTAAGGTAAACAGGTGTGATGAAGATTTAATCATAATTAAATTCTTGTATTAACCTCTCTCTGTATTTTATGCAATTCTACAATCCTGGACTAGTTTGGTCAAGTCTTTTTCTCCTCGTAAGTATACAAGCAACTCTTCTTTAGTTAGATAGAACTTTCCAAATATCAGCATTCGAAATTAAGAGAGAATTGAGCAGTGGGCACTGAAATGTGCAATGCTTTCCTCTTCGTTTTTATTGCATAAAGAACATTGCTTATTGATCTGGACAAATTTGTACATATTTAGATTTAATAATTCGCATCTTATTTTCATAAACCGGCTTATTTCAAGGTTATTGTTTGTGCGCATGTGTTTGTTATTTGCGTTATTTTACCACAAATAACGAGCCTCTGAGGTATAGAGAGGCTTGCGATAGGATAACGAAAAGAGAGTCGGTTACCGTTATAACATATAACATCGTAGCTTGGCCGGATAAACAGGATACAAAATTAGCAAGATTAATACGCGAAAAAGATAAGAAAAGAAAAATAAAGGTAAGAAAGAGAGGGCAGGAGATGTCGTTGGCCCTAAAACTTAAACAAGTAAATAATTTGATAAAGAAAAGCTATAAACTCTTCTTTCAACTCTTTAAATTGCACATTTAAGCGGTTTTTTTTCCGGCCGGCTAGCTGCCTGGGCTATTGCCGGCACCTCACATTTCTTCCACCTCACGTTTTATAAATTTATTTATTTTTTAATTTAATTTAATTTTTTTTTTAAATTAGCTTTTTTGTAGGAAGTCTGGCGATCTTTCTGGTTGTGTTCTGGGACGTTATTTCTACATTTTTAGCCCTCCCACACGTGGTGAAAAGGCTCTGAAACTATCTCATTCACTAACATTCAATCCTAGCCTAGCCTATAGGCGGGTTTCAGAGTACTCGATATTCCTCTGAAGACCCGCCCTCGTTCACGCTAATAAATACATCCATACATTATGTACAATTAAAATTACAATTAATCTAAAACGTTAACCTAGGTGGTGGGTTTATGGGGTACTTGATATTCCACCATAGACCCACCCATGCATACACTACTATCGCACTAATAAATACATTCACTCAAACAGTAACCAATCATTCTGTATTTACAAATTAAAAAATGCGGAGCCACTGGCGCATTTAATATTACAACAGTGCCTCCGCCCATTCACTCTAAAAGATATTATAGCCTAATACTAACCTAAATCGGTGGGTCTGTGGAGTACTCGATATTCCTGCACAACCCACCCATACACACTCACTTTCGCGCCAATAAATACATTCATTCTACCAAAAACACACAAAGAGATATCTATCCTAGTTTGGTGGGTCTGTGGGGTACTCGATATTCCGACCACTACCCACCCATACACTCACACATTCTCGCCAATAAATACACTCACTTCAGGAAGGGAAAATGAAACCACGTGTGGAGAAGCCTTAAAGGCGACCATATGCATTTATTTGCTTCAGATATTTGATTACTTTCTTGCTGTTGTCATTGCTGTGTTGCAAAACCTCTTTCAAGCTCGAGGAAAGGCCACACTTTGTTCTGTGCGGCGCCAGTAGTTCGCATTCGGTTAGTAAATGTTTAACAGTTATTTGTGCGCCGCACAATGGGCATCTCCGTGGACTTTTCCTCGCCAAGAGATGACCATGCGTCAGTCTAGTGTGGCCTATTCGCAGTCGGGTCAATATTATTCTCTCTGTTTTGCTCATACTATCCATGGCCCACGGTTTGACCGACTGTTTTAGTTCTTTTAGTTTGTCGGTCATTTTGTCCCAGCGGTTCTGCCAATTTTCCAGCAAAGATTCTTCATATATTTTTTGACATCCGCTGGGCTCACTGGGCATTTAAGCGTTATACATTTAAAATAAAAATTAAATTATCTAGGCATAAAATTGATCAATATTTAAGATTTGAATTCCAAATTCAATCATTAATATTGTGTTGTCCGGAAAATATTGTAGATTTATGGTTATAAAATAAATATACATTTTTTAGCAATTAAAATACCCTCCTTCACACTCAATCCACTCAATCGCTCTCCCAACTTACCTCTACATTTTGAATAGATTTCCTTTAGATCAGTAATTTTTTATGAAAAATGTTGTCCAGGTGTCTGAAAATTGGTAGTCGGTAGGCGAGAGGTCTGGTGAACATGGAGGGTGTGGCAGAACCCAAGATCCAACTGTTTTTGTGTTGCCACAAGTCAGACATGGGGCCGAGCGTTGTTGTGAAACAGAATCGGCCTTTTCCGATACAAAAGATGGCTTCAATAGTGCCAATTTCTGGTGCGTTGCTTCAATTTGATAGCAGTATATTTCGGTATTGATTGTTTCGCAAGAATTCAAGAAGCTGTAGAAAATCAGAGCAAATGAAGCCCAGGAAAGAGACACCATCACTTTTTTTTATGAGTTGAGAGCTTTGAAAAATGTGGTTCTGCTTCTTCTTGTCCAGCCACTGTCAGGAATGTCTGCTGTTATCGTATAAAATAACTTTTCATTACAGCTAACAATTCTATTCACGAAAAGTTCGTTTTTTTTCGGCAAAGAAGTGTTGCTCAAATTTCATAACGATGATTTTTTGGCGGTCGGTTCATGCATGAAGAACCTAACGTTTGAGCTTTCGTCTTTGCAATTGCTTTAAGGTGGTCAGCGAGGTCGATTTGCTAGCTGAAAGATTCTCTGCAAGTTCTCGGACAGTTTTCCTGGTATGTTCTTCGGCCAAAGTTTTCAGAAAATCATCATTTAGGTAACAAATCCTTCCACGACCTTATTTGTCTTCAAGGGGTAGTAACTTTTTATCTAGTCTCCCTCTTGAAATTTTTTAAACCATACTGAACTGTGCTCTCACTCACATTTCCATCGCCAGACTTCATCAACGTTTCTGACCTTTTGGGCACCATTCCGATCGAGTTTAAATTCTTTAAAAAAATTATACGAAAATCACGCGTTGACATCTTAGCAAAGATTGAATTATTCCCAAATAACGAAATGCTAGTGAAGTAAAATATAACTTTTGTCGATAAAAATTGTTGACATTCGTACAAAAGAATAATCCATCAAACGTAACCAGTTGTTTATTATATAGAGATGTAATTGAAAGAAAACATGAAAACCTGCATTATTTTCCGGATAAGCAAGAAAAAAGTTTGTAAAAATAGTTGTTGTTTTTTTTAACTATAGCTTTCGTATATTGAAAGACAAATTCATGTGTAAAGTATGCGTATTATGCTTTCGTTCAATCTATTCTAAAACTATTAATAAAATTGCTTACTAACAAGCTTTAGCTAGATTAAAGGTTTAATGAATAGCGTATTTCGAATTTTCTTTATAAAATGTTCATCATTTAGAGCAAAGTTAAGATTGCAAAAGCGCACACCTACATACTTGTCATAGTTAGTCAAAAGTATAGTTTCAGAAAGGGTTAGATTTAGTCGCTCGTGATCTGATAAGGGCTGATAAATTATTAACTTCCTAATGTCGGCGTTGTTTTATGACGAGTTCTATCATATATTGAAGGCAGTGATTATAATTTAATAGAGATACAATCGATAAATGGAGATAAATTATGAACAATTTAATAAGTTTATAACTAAATATTTACGCATTTCTTCTGCCAATGAGTGCACAAAGTCAGCATACCTGAAAATAAGCAAGAAATTAGAAGACTGGAAATGTAATGGGAGGTATAAATATTTTCAATTTTATTTTTTAAGTTATTAATATTCATTTTTGATCCTTTAGTATATAACTTTTCAATTACCTCGATGTAATTGATTTATAACCTTGTATTAAGAAAAGAACCATACTCAGTTCTTTCGTCAAGCTTTCCAGGAATACTTAAAATTCTTCAAGACTTTGAAACTATTATTAATAATATCAAAAGTAGTGACAAAACAGAACTTTTTTTAAACATGGTGAGTTTATGAGTTGTCAGTGGAACGAGATCTACATCCTGTACATTCTGTATCAGAATTGTAACTTCCAGGAGCTTGACAAAGAATGTGAGTATTTTTTTTTACTTTCTAATAGGCATTACACCTGATTTGGCGGTATAAAATTATATAATTTATGATACAGTAATATTGTAATATATAAGATGATTTCCACGAATTAAAACTGTGTGCACAGTAGTTGACAAAGAAAAATATGAAAGGTGGACAGATTTACATACTCTTAGAGAGCCAGGCAGCCATAAAGTTACTAATACAAGAATATACAAAAAATAAATAAACCTTCAAACAGAACAAGGGATTAACGCCAAAACACCAGAATCAATTTCGAAACAGAATTTGAAACTTTGCTAAAGCTCGGAATTTTATGGGAGTAATTTTAACCATTGTCCAAAACGTTGTAATTTAACAGAAAAGTAATTATATATGAAATTGCATTGTTTTGTCTGAAAAACGGTCGCAACCCCCTCAAATAAAGCAATTTATTATATTTGTGTATTACCCTAGTTCCTTTATAGATTTAATGTACACTGACAGGCAAAACATTTCTCCCAATTGATAGTTTTTTCATTTTCTCGATAAAACAAAATTCTGCTCTCAATTTGTGTCATTGTTTTTACCAATTTCTTTATGCTATGTTTTAAATTGGGAATATCAATTAGAGGTAAACACACTTAATCCAAAACAAAGATAAAGGATTGTTCAATGTTTACTTTTTACAGAATTTAAAATGTTTATTCAGTTTCATTTGAATTCTTAAGCAATAAACTGATTAGTTTTCATCTTTGTTTTCTTAATTTCAACTTTTAAACTTAAAAACTTGGTGCTGGGGATGTTGGGCGGGTGGCACTTATTGATGATGGATGTTCCATCAGGTATGCGGCTATTGCCATCGGAGTTCGCTACGAAATTGTGCGACACGCCGTTAGACGTTTTCGAGAAACTGGGTCCTACCATAGAAGGCCCGGTTCAGGACGTCCTAGGGTAACAAAACAACAGGATGACCGTTTTTTTTTGACTTTGTGAATTTTGTGAAATATTATGCGGCACCTGACTGTTGTTCAAGCGATTCATCAGCTCCAGGAAGTTTGAACGCACTGCTCGGAAGATTAAATCTGTATGGACTGATGGCTTTTCGCCCCAGAAGGCCCAGAATCGACCAGAACACATAGAGATGCATGGCTCCCATTTGCTCGACAACACAGCCATTGGTCTTTGGACGATGGGCGTGAAGGAGTGTGAAGGCGAAATGTAAGTTACGAAGCTTGTAATTTTTCCCAGAGCAAACCTTTTCAACTTAGCTCAGTGATGATGTGGGCGGAAATTACAATGGAGAGTGGCACAGTGTTGGTTGTCGTTCTTGGAGGGTCTTTGACGGCCACTCGCCATGTGGATGAAATTTTAGAACATCTTGCCTGTCCTCGATAAAATCAGCGACAATCCGGTTCTAATGCACGATGCCCGTCGACATGCCGCTCGCATAGTACAAACGAACCTTCAACAGCATAACATCAGGGTCTGAGCCTGCCCAGGCCATTCTCCAGACTTGAACCCCACCAAAAATTTATGGGATAACCTCAAAAGACGAATAAAAGCACGTCCTTCACTTACTGGTACACTCCACGATTTCGAAAAGACTCTTCTTGAAAAATGTGCCAACCTCCAGCAAAGAAACATTTCCAGACTGGTAGAAAGTATGCCCAGGCGTCTTTGAGATGTAATTAAGGCAAGAAGAGGAAATACGCGATATTGAAATGTTAATTAAAAATCTAAAACAAATTTTATCCATCCGTCTTTTTTATTATTTTTCATTTTCCTTAGCAATTTACATTTTTTTTACTTTTTTAGACAAAGACTCACTTATTAAACGTTACAAAACGTGAAACATTGATTATATATAAAAATACTTACAAATCAAGTTATATTACAAGTGGGTGGAATTTTTTGCCTGTCAATGTATATATTTAATATCTATTTAGGAAACGTTAAATACATAATAGATAAAAATATTGTTTTAACGAATATTATATTTACATTAGTATTTAATTATAATTAATAATACAGAGAAGGTTTTCTGAATATTTTACAAAAAATCTTATTAATGTTCATAACTAATCGACCACCGTTAAATAATTTCTCAATTAAAATTGCAATTACTTTTTATTTCTTAAACTCTTATAGAGGTTATTTATAATTAATTAAACGAAGAGGTCTGTCAAAATGCAATGGAAAGGTAATTCAGTATTTCCATTATAAATCAGCCGCTCGTCTTTGTATTTAATTGGCCTCTCTATCAGAGTCTTCAAAGTCTATCGAACTAATGAATTATTTAATTATAATTTCAATACTTGATTAGTATTTTCGTCTTTCTGTCGTGTTGTTTGGTTTGAACACTTTATTTGGTGGCTTGAGATTCTTACAATAAATTAATATTTAAAAAAAATTCAATAAGAATTTTTTTTAAAGAATGTCTGAATGTCGGATAAATAAGTCTACTTTTTAATTTAATTTTCAATGCAATGTAAACAATATCAAGTTATGTAATGAATTTAGGCACATTTTGTAATTAATATCTTTTTTTTTGTAGTTGCCTATTCATGACTAATAGGGGCAATATCGTTGGAGAAAATTAATTCTATGTCATTTAGAAAAAAAAGTTTGGCGCTTAGTGAAGTTGAAGTTTAAATTTGTGCACGTTATAGAAAGCAGTTGGTTTACGTTTTTTCCCTCCTAAGCCTACCCCAAAGATTGCACTGCAATGCAGACAGCAAAAAGCACTTATACTTTCCCTTTCAGCGTCTCTTTCTTTGTACAAGAAAATCAGTCTTTATTGTTGGTTATAAGGGGAGCTTGCTCCGAGCCATTGTGGTTAGGGGGTCCCCTCCTTGTATTTTCTCGCCTGTTTACTGGTCAAGGTATTTCCAATACACCCTGGTCTCGTAATTCCTTTACAGTGCCCAAACGATTGTACCCTCTCTGGTCATTGTCTTAAAGGTATCAAGCTTCAAGGGAACCGCCTCTCTCCCTCATGCTTTACAGCGTTTCCTACAATTTTATTAATCTTGGACAGATGTAGACACGATATTTGTTTTTTCATTGCTTCATTTTATGCCTAATTTTAGGAAGGGTTTACAAATTTTTTGTTATGTGATTCTAGATTTTCGTTGTAAAAACTGTTTCTGATAGGACAAATTGTCCCAGTGCTTTTTCTAAACATACCTATTTGTTTAGCATACATTTTTAAAATTTAAAATTAAACTCCTGCGACCACAGCAATTATTGGTTGAGAAGTTAAACATTTATTACAAGGGGAGGCTTCAGACGTAGAATCACCGGTTCTAATGAGACTTTTTTGGTGATACTATGTGAAAACATATTAGTTACTAGTCCGAAAATTCGTGCCAATGAGACCTAAGAGCGGAGAAAAAATCTAAAGACAACTTTAGACCTGATCACCGCTAAAATTCTTCGACACATTCCTTAAGAAATTGAATTTTTCTTTACCTACCTTTACAATTCTGTCCTTAGAACAGTATACGTCCCATCCCAATGGTAATTTTCCCTCATCCGAATGATTCCAAAGTCTAAAAAATTTTATAGCCTTCCATAATCATAATTTCCAATTAGCCTGTTGCCGGGTTAAATCCAAGAAAAATTCCTTTTTAAACATATTCTTCTAATAATTAATTATTATTATACATTTCATTACATATTATTTCAATTAATTATTCTTTTTATGTAAGGTTTTGGTTGAGATAAAATAGTCAGTGTCACGAGCGGGATTCGAACCCACGACCTTCGGTTAAATACGCCGCTGCTCTACCACTTGAGCTATCGTGAATTCGATCCTCTCGGATACCAACTCGCCATCTCAACCTGCAACCTTTCGAATATTCCCTCATTTTTTGCCATTTTTCAAATGTCCTGTAATCAGGATTGGATTCTCAGCGACTTATGATGTGGCCACGGGGAGCTGTTAGTGAAGTGATACTTCTTTTACTTATTAAATATTAATCCATTTATCTTTTAGTGGTCAATTGACCAAGTTACTTCTTTCAATTAATTATTCTTTTTATGTAAGGTTTTGGTTGGCCACTTTAGTCGCCGTGAGTCGAATCTTGATTACACGACATTTGAAAATGGTAAAAAGAGGAAAAATTCGAACGGTTGTAGGTTGAGATGGAGAGTTGGTGTCCCAGAGGATCGAAGTCACGGTAGCTCAAGTGGCAGAGCAGCGGCGTATTTAGCCGAAGGTCGTGGGTTCGAATCCCGCTCGTGACACTGACTTTTTTATCTCAACCAAAACCTTACATCAAAGGAATAATTAATTGAAAGAAGTAACTTGGTAAGTTGACCACTAAAACATAAATGGATTATATATTACCGTACACACACGAATTTTAATAGCATTACTATCAAGAGGGTAGATCACCTGATCTATAATTTTTTCACATCGTTCTCATTTCTAACTAAATTCACTATTTTTCGTGGTCCGCTTGACCAATTAATATCATTCAATTAATTAAGGTTTTAAGTTGAGATAGAAAAGTCAGCGGCGTATCAAGCCGAAGGTCGTAGGTTCGAATCCCGCTCGTGACACTGACTTTGTTATCCTAATTTCTAACCTTGCTCTAAGCACTGCGTGACATGGAATCACCATCAGTCTATGTGGACCGGGGTTTTTTTATAATCAGTTTTTCCCCGCAAACGCAGTAGCAGGCAAAACAAGACAAAATGATTATACTCTTAAGGTTGTAGAAGGTTATAAAGCCCAGTGTTTTGAGCACTTCTAACAAAAATAAAAAAAGAGTCAGGTTGCAATCTGTATGTATGTTAAAATTTAGTAAAATATACTAGTTTCTACTTTATTCACAGTTTCCATTAGTCTATTTTCTTACTATGCACGTGCCAACGTAAACTGACTTTGAAATGATACTGAGTTTATAACTTACTCGATTGACCTGTGCAATCTAATTACACAAGTTTTGTACATAAAGGACTTTACTTACAAGTTGGAATTTACGGTTTTAACAGATTAGAGATAAATGGTTAAGCAAATATAAAAACCTAAATGTGTTCACAATGGGATTATGAAAAATTACTAAACATTGTTATCCTTTATTTATTTGTATTAAGTGTACTTTTTTTTTCTTACGTATTGTTACAACCTGGTAAAATTTCAAGAAAGTCGTGAAAAAAAAATGGATAGCCGGCCATAGTTTGTATTAAATGTTCATAAAGCTTAAATAGAAAAATAAAGTTTGCAACCAAATTAGATTCGATTCACTCTAGTCTCGTAAATATTTTTATCTACACCACGATCTCAGGGTTTGCAAAAAATAAAATGCTTAGTTTTTTATTCAACAAGGGAAAAAAGTAAGGGTTTTGTCAAGCGCATTTTCGGTAATAAAATTCAGACCATAAGACACAAAACCACGAAAAATGTGTGGCATTTTATACGATTCATAAAAAAAGTAAAAATTCAATATCACAAAAACCTCTGGGGAAAAATCACGTTTGTTTTCGTTTATATTTCTGTTTGTCGGATTCTGTTCAAAATTTTGAATTGCTTATTTTTTAGTTTAACAAGGACAAAAACACGTAAATACGTTAAACAGTTCTTAAGAAGAAGGAACTTCAATTCAGAACAGTTCCTAAAATAACTATATGCATAAAATTTATACTAAAACATTCACAAGAAAACCGTGATTACAATGAAACCAAATTCTGATCAGACGACGACTTTTCGAAATATTAAGTGAAGAAAGCAGGCAAAGAATCCGATAATCGGTTTACGCCCTGACATTACAGGAAACCGCAAAGCCACCTTGGCCAACCGACAGACTTGAAAACCACATCAACGCCAAGAATGTCCGCCTGATCAATGTACGTCACCTTACGTGTTGACTGAAATGTGTCAAACCGACTTATTATCAGTGAAAATATAATAATTATATTTACTTTCCAATTTCACGCTAATCTACAATCCTCCACCCAGATAATCTGGCAAGTCTCTCTCTCTCTCTCTCCTTCCCCCCTCTCTTCCCCTCCCCTCCTTCTCACTCACCCTCACTCCCTCTTACCCCCTCTCTCTCTATCGGTCTACCTATCTATCTACTCTCTCTCTCTCTCTCTCCCTCCCTCACTCCTTCCCCTCTCCTTCCCCTCCCCAACCTCTTACTTCCCCTCTCTCTCTCTTCCCCCCTCTCTCTCTATCGGTCTACCTATCTATCTACTCTCTCTCTCTCTCTCCCTCACTCACTCACTCTCTCTCTCTCTCTCTCTCTCTCACCATCCCTCTCTCCCTCTAACCCCTCACCATCTCACCATCACTCTCTCTCGCCCTCTCCATAGCCCCTCCCTATCCCCTCCCTCTCACTGTCACCCTCCCTCTACCCCTCCCTATCCCCCTCCCACACCAAAGCCCTCTCCACCTCCCTCACCCACTCCCTCTCGCTCATTCTCTCTCTCTCCCTCTCTCTTTCTCTCTTTTCTCTCTCTCTCTCTCTCTCTCTCTCTCTCTCTCTCTCTCCCTCCTCTAACGGTCCTCATTTCTTCGACACTTTTCCTAACTCACACATGTTTCCATATAATCCGATAAAGTGTAATAGCCTCAATTTATTTCAGAAAAAAGAAAATCATTAGAGGTAAAAACAAATCGTCGTATATGACGTTTGTTAATCTGGCGGAAGTGTAAATCTCCTGATTATCCCGAGTGCATTTCACATTTGAATTGGGGAAAAAAGTAGACAGACGGCTCAATTTAACATCAACATCCTAAAATCAAAGCGAACTGGCCAGTCGGCAACGGCTGTATTTATAATTCCAGAAGGTCTGGTGGTCTAAACCCTTTCCCAGGGCGGGAGGGATTGTAAAACAAATACATGAACCTCACCTCAATTTAAATCCGGTGAGAGACGGGAGCCGGGGTTCAATCCGGGAGTAATCTCATTACCGGACAATGGGTGAGAACTCTCCCCCTTCTTTCCTTTTCCTTTTCTTATCCAGATTCTTTGTTTCGGTATCGGCTCCAGAATGCCCCAAGCGACCCCTATTACATCACCTTCTTTATCTAAAACCAAAGCCTGAATTGCAGGGCTAAACACTTTGTAATGGGAGTGGGATGGTCAGAGAAAAGGGTTTCGTGAAAGTTTAGATTTCGACGATATACGGGTTCAATTCATATTTCGGCCCGTTTCAAACAATCTGTAGAATTCATATTTTATTTTGTTTGTAACATTAAGACGTCTGTGTGTAACAATGATTCCTTGTATCACGGGAAACTTGGCACAAACGAAAACGTTCTTCGAAATTTTTTAGGTTAAATGGCACATACATTAGGGTTATTTACGATCTTTGTGTTAACCCTTTTAACTCTGGTAGGTCCTGTTAGATCGAGAAAAATGATGACGTAGACTTGTAAGAATCGGCTAGTGAACATTGCTCGATCTAACAGGCCAGTGCCAAAGTTAGCTGTTACGTGGAAAATATAGTCACATTGCTATCCGTTAGGGCGTAGGTAACCAACATGGCAGCCATGAATTTAACAGCTGTTTTTAGAGTATTCGTATTTTTATTCTTAAACAGGCCTTAATTAAATCAGACCAATATATATCTTTTGTTAATTTCTGACCTGTTCTTACACTCTAGTTCATAATGGATACATCCCCTATCCTATAAAGTTGTAGGCTGTTTGACGTTAGGATACAGGTTAGGTATGTCGGCACGAATTGAAGCGTGTCATTTGTTAGTACTTTTCGCGTGAATAAAAGAAATTAATTTTCCTTTTTTACTAACTTCTGGCATCTTACAATTTAACAAAAAAAAAAACNCGTAATTTTTGCTTTACTGTTGTTACAGGATAAGAAATCGAGATTCCTGAAAGTTGATAGAGGATAATTATGTTGTATAGTATAATTTTGTTTTATTTTAAATTGTTATTACGTCATGAAAAATATGAATATACTATAAAGTATTTCCTAATTCAGTAAAATAAGTTTACTTACATTAATAACAGTATGTTTTCATTATGTCATTAACACATTAGCAACCTGTCAACACATTCGTCCTGTTTTTTCCTCCGTATAAAAATAACAAGTGAATGCGCGCGCGTGTGTCTGTGTATGTGTACGCGCGTGTGCGTGTGTGTAAGAGGGGTAAGAAAGTGATTGATGGAAGCGCGGAACGTTTAAATTGAATATGACTTACAAAGAAATCAGAGTGTAGTTGGCAGTGATGCATTGTCGCAATGGTTGATCATTATGTTTAATACAATTAGGATATTAACTTTTTCACCGTTAATTGGTGCAGGAGTATGATTTGTGTGGGATAATTAAAAAATATAAAATAAAATCAGCCAGTTTACGACTATAGATTGGGCAATATTTAAAAAAAACATATTAAGAATTAAGAAAATACTTTACTAGTTTGTGTAATTATTTATTTCGACGGGTTGATATCATTTTGTATAAGACAAGGCAAAAAAAGCACATTTTCACAGGCTTATTAGTTTCTTCTAGTACCCCATTAAATGTCGTTTGTTCCACATATTTCATAAAACATAATGTTCTGTTTATTTTAAATTTAAACAACCATTTTTCAACACAATTTATTTAAGCAGAAATAATATTTCGTTTTTCCAAGAAATTTTATAGCTTTTTCTATCAAATTAATTACTTTTAATTTCAAATTAACCATTATAAACGCCAAATTGACCTTTTACCTTAAAAGTAACCTTTTCTAATTTCAAATTAACCCATTAAAAAAACACGAAGAGACAACAAGGAGCGTAAGCACGTAAAGTTAAATTCCTATATTCAAAATAAAATATAAAATAATTGGCCTCCTACAAGACCGTAGGAAAATTGATTAAAATTCAAATTCAATTACTAAATACAATCAAAATTAAAAAGTAAAAGATTCTTCTTTTAAGTTCGGAATTAATTTAAAATATATAAATACCAAATAACTATTAAATACAATTAAATTGAAAAGTTATCACATATTTTATAATGCAGGGTATTAAATTGTTTGATTGACTAATTATATCATATTTTTCAAAAATTTAGGATTAACAGTAGAAGGAATTGTTTTATATTCAATTTTAGATAACCATTAATTTTAATTAATTTTCATATGGTGTTCTAAGATCCCAACTATTTTACATCAGAAAAAATAGAGTAATTGTACTTTATATACTTATATTTCACATCATCTCCGAAGTTTTATAATGCTTTTCCCAAAGGTGTTTTAGCTTTTTCTGCCAAATTAAACATTTTAACCACAAATTACTTCTTTAACGCAACTATGTAATCATTTTAAACTTCAAATTAACCTTTTTTAGCTTCAAACTAACCCTTTCAAATTATATATTTATAGTGTTTAAACATTTATTTATATTTAACGTTTTAAAACTACAATTTCGGAAAAACGATGTTTATATGCATTATGTTATTGATACTTTAATGTATATGTATTTAAAATGGCTGTGTGGAGTTTTTGAGGCTATTAAAGAAATCACAAAAAAACTGGGAAACAGTATGAAGCCATAAAGCATGTAAGTCCTACATTAAAAAAAGAAAAAAACATCAAGTAGTAGGACTTGTAGAAAAATCATATTAAAATTAATTACAATTAATATTAAAAGTACTAAAAATTAAATATTATAACAAAAGATTCTTCTGTTAATTTTTTAAAATATCAAATAATGGGGCTCTTAAAAACCGATTGTCACAGTTTTCGAATTCAAAGGTAAAAGAAGAAAATCCTTTATTTTTGTATTTCATTCATACGATTAGCTGTTATGTTAATTCTTCTTCGTTTTAGCTAGCTTAAATAATTCGTCCAGAATTTCCATTCAACTTGGTGATAGTTTGAGATGTTAAGGTTTGTCCAGGTCATCAGGTCGCTGGAGGTGAGGTTTCTGAACCTTAACCTTGCTGAAGTTCACGTTATCTATTTTAGTAATGTATCAAATATATGTGATAGAGATTGAATTGCATCAACAATGATATGTTCAGGTAATTGAAAATAACTATATTTTGTGGAAAATGCTCGTTTAAATAATTTCCAAGAAAACAATGTTGTTACACCATTACATTACTGTCATTTCATTTTTTCTCTAACTAAGGTATAGAATTCAAATAAAACGAGTGAATTTGTTTTTCTGTCTTTTGATCTGAACCTAGGTCAGAATTTTCGCCAAAATATTTTCCCGTTGTACAGACGATGATAAGTGAAAAGTACTGTATGAAATAATTGAATGGATAGGACACAATTTTAGAAATAGTTATCAGCGTGTTATCATTGTGGGAATTTTCGTCGACGAAATTTAGCGAAGGCTGTTTTTATTCCGGCTCTAACAAATTATAAATTTAAATATTTTTGAATAATGGGAGTTTTGACTGATGATTATGTTTGAAATTTCAATTTTTTCCCACAGGTAGTTGGCATTAAACCGCAAAAAATAATTCTTTTACAAGAAGTTCTATACCGACTTCCTTCCCCACTCCTTGAAAATCCAACATATATAAACATAAAAAAGCAAAATCTCACTGGCACTCTCAACACGACACTCAAGAATGGCACAATTACACAGAAGACAAACACTTTGAGTGAGTACAAATACTTTGCATGAATATAAAAAAAATACGTTTTGTATTGTATAAATTCACTTTTTCACATCCTAAATGTATTTTTTAAATGTAAACAATGGTTGTAAATCCCAGGCCCTGAAGATGATCTCAATAAAGATCGAAACGTTGGCACAATAAAGAAAATGTTTTTTCTGAAACCTACATCACACCAGACCGCATATAACGATTTCTGAATAATTATTCTTTTAGAAGGCTTCATACGATCCCCCTGGACTGAAACTTGCGGTGACAAGACGTTAAACAGAAGGAATTGACCTTTGCATTACATTTCTTTAAAACATTTTATGTCGTTTTTATACAATTTTTTTCGCTGCATTTCTCTTACTACTAACACGGTAAAAGAGAAAAAAATCCTTTGACAAAGTGATATTATCATCTAAGTAAAACAATGTGCTACGGAAGTATGAAAAAATTGTATATAGCATGCAATCACTGATGGAATTAAAATGTGAGTTGGCATCAAATTTTAGTTTTCATCATAAAAACACTACACATTGCGACTTCCATTTCAAATTCGTAAATACAGAATGGTATGTCAGAAATTTTTTTCACCTATTGTAAAATGTAGATTGGTACATATAAAGTTAAATCCAAACAAATGTAATGATTTAGTTCCAATGATCATTTTACGTTCTGTTTATAATCAAAAATCTTTTAAATAAACTACTCCACCTAGAAATAAATTAAAGATAAAAATTAACTTCTCCTTTTTCAAATGGTAACACACATTTTTGTTTGCATGTTCAAAAAGTTCATTCGATTCTATGCAAAATGACACATAGAATTATATTTAAAAAAATGGGAAAAACCTTTTAAAAATGGGTTTACAAGAACAATAGGCATACAAATTAAACGCGTTGGGAATTGATACTTGAATATTTTTAATTTAAAAAAGCCTGAAAACTGGTAAAACTGGTCGATAAAATGCACATAATTAACATTTTATTTAGTTTTTCTCCATCTTTGTAGGTTTTTCTCCGTCATTTTAATCCCTTCGAATATCATCCTTTTTAATTAAAAAAAGGCCTTTTCAATTTCCAAATAACCTTGTCTTTCAAACATAAACAAATATCTATTTTACTTTACAAGCGTTCATTTCATTTCATCTTTTTTTTACGAAGGTTCCCAACCGAGATCATATACCCTAGTGGTGCAGGTGTTTTTGAAAAAAAAGTCCATTTGTAAGCAGGTCGGGTAAGAATGCAGAGCAGCTGGATTCGAACCCGGGACCTTACTTTACTGATAAACGCTGTATGAACGCCGAAACCGTTGAGGCCTCCGACGCCCTCTTCATATCATCACCTATGTTTTTTAATGTTTTAAAGGAAGGGTCAATTTGAAATTAAAATTAGTTAAATTGAATTTTAAAAAAAGGTTACTTTAAAGTTATAAATGGTAAATTTGGATTAAAATGAATTAATTGTAAATTAAAAAGAGTTCGTTTCACGGGAAAAAGCTATGGTGAGTTCAACTTAATTTTCATTAAATCCTATCAATTTTACTGTTCTTGCTTATATTTGATACCATCTCCATTTTTTAAATACTTTAAACGAAGAGATGATATGAAATTAAAAATGGTTACTTTGAAACTAAACAAGTTTTAATTTGAAATTAAAAATAGTAAATTTCACGGAAAATAGCTGTTGCGGGATAAATGTAATTATTAATCAATCCTATTGGTAGCTTTTCTAACAACCTTCTCAACCTAGTAATAAATTACACGTTTTTTAAAGATAAAGGTAATTGATTTGTCTTTCTTTGATATTTGGAACCAATGAAAGTTGGGTTAAATAAAAAAAAGTGCAAATCGAGTTAACTAGTTAAAAAATTATGGGTTTATGGGAGTGTTGAGAGAAAACGAAAACCATATTCTTGGGAAATTTTATCCGCCATTGATTTCGGAAAAAATTGTTTAAACCTTTTAACGCAATTTCCCTCGACCTATTTTTTTACAGCAACCACAAAACTTAATAAAAAAAAATAATGATTTTTAATATTTTACTCCGACTATGTCCACAAATGTAAGGAAATTGTGTTTGCCTTTCATGCCTTATCTTAACTTGTCCTCAAAGAATCGAAAGTGTTTCATCGCGCCACAGATAGTTTGCAAACTATTATGTATTGCCGGTGTACATTTTCATGGGACTTTTATGAAGTAGGGTAAAATTTAATGCAAACTTGCATAGAAAGGGGATCTCACATCAAAGCCGGGCTCTCTATTCCCTTAGGTCTCAACGTGAATATCGGATTTCGACTCATTGTTGACCTTGCATCTACAAGCATACGGAATTATTTGTTTTGTTTCACTCACAATAGCTCTCAATAAGTCTCTTTTCGAGTTGAGAGCAAAACAACACTTCTTATATTACGTTTCGTCAACTACATTTGTCACATCCATTTCTAAATTTTCCCTTCGAAAATGTGTGAACTAAAAGGAGACATATAAACATCACCGGAGATAGAAAGCGATTCAATTACAGATAAAACACAAGAGACATAAGAGTGAAGACACATGACGAAAATGGTACCAAGTAAATGTGTTGTTTCTCCGAAATATAAACAATTTTGTTCGGACAAATTTTGTAAATTTAATTTCACGACAGAAAATGGTTTCTGTGGGCTTATCTAAAATTCTTCCAAGTTCTCAATGATGTAAATTTTGTTTTCGTAATTGAACATATCTTATCTTAAATGGTTAAGATCTAATCAGAAATGGTTTTCAAACAAATTATATATATATATATATATATATATATATATATATATATATATATATACATTTATTTGGTACCAATTTTGTCATGTTAAATTAGTTTAAAAAAAATTTACTTACATTAACTTACAATAACTCTACTTGTTTTCTAATAATTCATTTTTAACACACTTTATTATTTTGTCACGTCATTTTGTTTTATTTGGATCAGTTAAAATTATGCGCGACAAAATAATAAAGTGGTCTTAAATATGAATGATTACAAAACAAGTAGAGTTAATGTAAGTAAATTTTTTAAAACTAATTTAAGTAATTTTTAATTAAGTTTTTCTGCCATTGTTGCACTTGTATTTCAAGGTTAATTGGAAAATAAAAAAGATCGGTTTGAAGTCAAAAGGGTTAATTTGTAGTTAAAAAGGGTTAAATTGAACTAAAAAAAGGATACGATTTGATGTTTCAAACGGTTAATTTGGTGCAAAGAAAAATTAATTTGAAACTGAAAAGAGTTCGTTTCAAGGGAAAATGATGAGTTTAACATAAATTGTAACAAGTCCTGTGAACATCAATTTTACTTTACATACATTATCTCCAACTTGTATTTATTGCTATTAAAGAAGGACTGATTTGAAATTAAGAAAGGTTACTTTGAAATTATAAAGGGTTAAATGGTGCAAAGAATGGTTAAGTTGAAGTTAAAAATGGTTACTTTGAAGTTAAAAATAGGTTACTTTGAAGAGATTGAAAGGTTAAGTTTCTGCAAAGCATGGTTAATTTTGAGTTAAAGGTTACTTTGAAATTATAAAGGGTTAAATGGTGCAAAGAATGGTTAAGTTGAAGTTAAAAATGGTTACTTTGAAGTTAAAAATAGGTTACTTTGAAGAGATTGAAAGGTTAAGTTTCTGCAAAGCATGGTTAATTTTGAGTTAGAAAAGGTTTATTTGAAATAAAAAACTGTTAATTTCAGGTTAAAAAAAGGTTACTTTGAAATAGTAAGAGTTAATTTGGTGCAACTATGGTTAATTTGAACTTTAAAAAGGTTACTGCGAAGTTATTATGGGTTAATTTGGTGCAAAGGAAGGGTTAATGAGAACTTAAAAATTGTTAATTTGAAGTATAACAAGGTTACGTTTAAATGAAAAAAAGATTAATATTGAGCTACAAAAGGTTACTTTGAAATTGTAAAGGGTTAAATGGTGAAAAGAATGGTTACGTTGAAGTCTCAAAGAGTTAATTTGACGTTAAAAACCGTTTATTTGAATAAAAGGGTTAATTTGAAATTGCCCAGAACTAATTTTACAGAAAAAGTTATTTGAAATAAAAAAGTGACTCTGTAGTTAGTAAGGGTGACTTTGGTGCAAAGAAGGGTTAATTTGAAATTAAAAAAGCGTTAATTAGAAGTTTAAAAAGTTACTGTGAAGTTAGCAATGGTTAATGTGATGCAAAGAAGAGGTAATTTGAAGTTAAAAAGGATTAATTTGAAGTTAAAAAAGGTTATTTTGATGTTAAATATTGTTATTCGAAGTTTAAATTGGTTATTTTGAAGTGAAAAAGGTTAATTATAAAGTTAGAGTTATAAAAGATCACATTGAACTTCAAAACGGTTAATTTATTATTAAAAAAGGTTAGTTTGAAGTGGTGAACGGTTAATTTGAAGTTAAAAACAGTTATTTGATGTTAAAAGGGCTAATTTGAAATTAACCAGAGTTAATTTTACGAAAACGGTTATTTTGAAGTTAAAAGTGTTTGTATGAACCTTTTTAAATTTGATTTTAGCTTTACACTTGTTTAATTGAACGATGTACCCTAAAATAAAAAACCGAAAATGTAACTCAGCAAATCATTAAATATTTGAAAAAGTTTGACAATCATAGAGACACAAGGATTAAATCTTTGTGTGGAAATAAAATATGTCAATAAAGGAATTCAATAAAACTAGATAAATCAAATTATGCAAGATCCATAAATTGAAATTAACGTAAACATTTAATGACACAGCTGTGTCAATAATAAAATAAATTCGCGCAAATCTAAATAAAATTCAGGGATTTCGTTCGTACAAACGTAACCATAAACTGCAATCTTGTGTAAAAATGGTCGAAATAAACGATAAATTTACCATGTAAAAACATAATATTTACACAGCCGTGAGACCAAAGCAAGGAGATATTGTATGTTTTGTCGAATATGTGGGAAATACGTTTGGAAAAGTGCGAGCGTTGCCTGTGTTCCCGATAAGGATGAGTTTATGAAAGTATGAACAGGTTGTGAAGGTATTGGCCAGGCGGGATGTCTCAAGGTGGAGCGGCATGTTATCTATGTTTTTATGACATTGTCACCTGAAATAATGGGTGAACCGTCTTTAGACATCAATATCTTAAATGTATCTTATAATCAGAGCCCTTGCCTATAGAATTTCCTGCAGCATAACCAGAAAATTTTGAAAAGTCAATTTGTAGTTAAAAAGGGGTAATTTAACGGTGAAAAATAAAAAAATAATATGATTCTATACTCATAAGGTTGGATGGACATTACCATCTCCTAAGTGTGTTTCCTTTAAAAAGGGTTAATTGCAAATAAACAAAAGGTTATTTTGAAGTTAAAAAGGGTTAAATTGAAATTATAAAAAGGTCAATTGAAAGTTACTAAGCGTTAGTTTGGCAGAAAAAAGCTATATTTCTAATGATTTTGTTTTATTGTTTTTTTGTGTTTTTTACTTGAAAAACATTTTCTCCAATAAATACAAAATTGGTGTTTATATGAGTGTATGTAATGCTCTCACCCTGCTATCTCATATAATTTTTAAATAGTAAAAAATATTAAATAATCTTTTAGTTCATTTTAAATAGTAACAGCGGTAAAGGAAAAAAAAGGAATAAAATCGTCCAGGCTGGCCATGGGAATTGGCTCGATAAATATGTATATAGCATGTATACCACGAATCGGAAACCTTATTTTTCACAGCTTTCATCCAAAAGTGTAAAATGTACCGGCGATGTGATGACGGAAATCCCAGGAAAGCCTGATTAGGTGAATCACGCACCACGAGACAGACTTATTGACACCTCCAAACACAAAAAGTCAAATTTTCCGGCCATTATATAAAATAAACATATATCAAAGTAAAAATTACAAACCCCTGCGGGACCACAATAACGGGAATAGGTGGGATTTCTATCGAACTACCGGCAACAGGTCATATACTTGCCGACCCCGCAATGCAATTTCACAATAGAAATCTGCAGAACGCTGGGAATACTTCTTTCTTTTTCTTTTTTTAAAACTGCATTCTTCGAAGCAACAGGTAAATCATATAATATTTACATATAATCATTATTAACGACAGAATGAAAGCTTGAACAGCAACTATCCACTGATGGTAGCCGTTATTACGTTATACGATGGGTGAGATTGACTCCATCCACCGAAGTTCAGTTAAGTGGTCGCTGGGCCGACGGTCCAGTCTTCTGGTAGGATTAATAGTGTAGTTGATGACCGGTTTTTGTCGAAAGGGTTCTGATAATGGGTTGTAGAAGAACATTTAGGTCGGTATGGATGGTATAGGAATGGACTATTGCTCTGAGGATTTTAGATAGAAGGGTATAGATTCGGTTGAGGTTGGAACGCTTTGCAGTCTCGTAAAGTATGGTGGGATACTTGGAAGTGGGATCGTGATTATTAACATACCTTAATATAAAATATAGGTTGCTGGCAGGACAAGCCCGGTGTGCCATACTCTGTCAAAGGCAAAGACAACCAAGAACACACCTGAGCAATGTTGTTTTAGTTTAAGGGATGTGGAAATAATGTCGATTATCCGACCTGCTTCTCATTCAGTCAAGTGGCGTCTCGGAATGAGGAATTGTGTTTGTAGGAATACCCTTGGACCGCGAATCAACAGGGACTTTTCCAGTATTTTGTCAATAATGGGCGAAAGACTGATAAAGGAGCTAGGAAGGTGATTAAGTTTCTTACGTTTTGGGAACATTCTGTTGGAAAAAATTCTAAAGGGTGGGGAATAGGTAGGCTGTGAAAATAATTGCTCTTTTAGAAAGGTGGGGAGGATGATGAGAGTGGTTATGTCGTAGCTTAGGATTTCTTTTTGGAAATGTTTAGGATGGCCTGCTTGACTTCACCAGGAGAGAATGGTTTTGTAGGGAGGGATAAAGGTAATGGTTCGTCAAGTTCATTAATGATTTTTGAGAATGGTGGAGGTTTTGGATGCCTTGGTGTGGATTAAATACTGCAGAGAGGTTTTGGGCTTTGTCTTCTTTGGATTTCGCCCATGTTCCACCTGTCCGTTGGAAGGGATCAGTTGTGTTTTTATATTAGAGATATTTCTTTAAAGCAGTCCATAGTGAATTGTCGTCAGTAGTTAGTGATTGTGGAATATTACTCTGCTCCCAATATTACTACCTGTTCTACTTCACATCTATAACTACTCACTCCAAAACTCTGTTTTTCCGACAGCCTGGCAAAAAGCTCTTGTCCACCCTGTCAATAAAACCCCAACCCATCCTCCCCTACAGACTACCGTCCCATTTCCATCCTCTCAAACCTGTCCAAGCCCCTAGAAAGATTAGTCCAAGCACAAGTCTCCAGGCATCTTGAACAGTCCCATCTTCTCAACCCTCTCCAATCTGGCTTCCGCCAAGGTTATTCCACCCAATCAGCACTAATAAAAATTACCAGTGACCTCCACTTAGCAATGGACCAACGGAAAGTTACTATACTTGTCCTTCTTGATTTTTCTAAAGTATTCGATTCCATCCCTCACTCTTCTCTCCTATCTAAACTCGAATCTTTTTCCTTCTTCGCCAGCACCATCCGTTGGTTCCACTCCTACCTTACCAATCGCCACCAAGCTGTCTCCCTTCCTAATCCTCCTTCCTGTCTCCTCCCTCTAAAATCTGGGGTGCCCCAAGGCTCTAGCATCTCTCCTATCCTTTTTTCCATTTATATCAATGATCTGCCCCCTCCATCCAGTCCTGTAACTATATAAAAATTCCCTAGTCCTCAATCCGTCCAAATCCACCGCCATAATTATCAGGTCCAGGCAACTCCTCAATTCCCTCTCCAGCATCCCACCTCTCATGCTAAATAACCATCCCATCCCCTTCTGCTCTTCGGTTAAAAACCTAGGAGTAGACTTTGACCAAAACCTTTCCTGGCATTCTCACATTTTCCAAATTTCCCGCCATCCCATTGCCTCCCTCAGCCTGTTTCGTCGGTCCTGGTTTCTCTTACCTTTCTCCACCCGCAAACTCCTTGTATCTTCCTTATACTTCCCTTCTTCTATTATAGCTGTTTGGCATACGGTGGTCTCTCGGAGGGGGAGAACGCGCGATTGAAGCGTATTATGAATTGTTGCGTAAGATTTGTGTTCGGCACCCCACGGGATCCCGGGTGTCGGGGTTGTATTCCCAACTTTCCTGGCTATTTCCCTCCTTCCGTACACAGTATTTCCTAGGTTGCTTTCTTTTCCAGTCCATCCACACTCGTCGTCCTCCTTACATCACCCAATCCCTCCAATTCAACTCCTCACATTTCACTCGTAAGACGCGCTCATACCCAATCGACCTTATCATTCCGCAACATACAAACCATACCTTCGAAAGACCCTTTCTGATCCGAGCCCCTAAACTCTGGAACTCCCTTCCCGTTTCTATTCGTCACGCTGCCTCTTTTTCCTCCTTTAAATCCCACCTGTATAATCACCTCCTCTCCCTCCAAGCAGAAACATCAAATTAACATTTGTTATTTTTGTTTAATATTCTCGTAATTTTTTCTTCTGTCCTGCCTTATTGGTATACATTGTGCCAAGATTTCTATCTTTTTTTTTTTACTTTTAACTTCATAGAAGGAACTTCTTTTATTTATTTCATGTACATTATTCTTAGGGACATTAGACCCAGAATTAAGTTATTTTTCTGTTTTCTTCTTGTGTATAAGTGGAGTATTGGTTGTTGAGGTAGTTGTACTTCTTTGGATACATGATTACTCAAACGATGAAGAAGTATTTTGTCGGATGGGTATTGAGCGCGACGCCATCGAAAGCTCGTCGCTTGAGGGAGGTCAGTTTTTTTAGTTGCAGGGGTAAATTGTATGGTCGTGTTGCAGTACTTCTTAGATTAATGTATATTGTGGAGTCCCACATACTGTGGTGTATTGTTCCACGTTGTCGTCTAGTTGCTGAGCGGTTTTAAAGAAAGTATTTAGATTATTACGTAATTATTTTAAGACACGGAACATAATCATCATTCCAGCGTCTCTTTGATAATACAAAATGATTTCGGTTTAAATTCATACATTTAAATCAATTTCGAAAACAGTTCGTAATAACAATTGGCTCTAGATAGATCCTTCATCACAGAATAGATCCAAAACGACAATAGGAGAAGTTGATAAACTCTAGGGGCGCTAGACAAACTTAAAACTTATGCTCAACAAACTCACTGATGCAGTTAAAGAGGGCTAAACTCAGAGGAGTTATCAACCGGTCACTGACAACTGAGAAAACAACAAATCTACACAACATAGGCGTATTCAATGATGATCCCATTATTAGGTAATGCAATGATGAAGAAGAATCATCTGCCCATATCGAATGTGATGCAACCGTTCAATGGATATATCCCCTAGGTTACAAAGAAAACCCAGAAATAGGAATTGAACTTCAATCAATGATCTAGTACTCCTTAAAAGAAGGATTGAATCGGCAGACTAAGGAACTAGGAAATAAGTATCATCATCATCTTTAGGTAAATTCCTTGGGCAAGGATCGGACTTACGAGAATCTGCCGTAAGGATTATTTCGATCTGGTGATGTCCCCTCTAGACGTTATTATATTTTATCTGATGAGTCCGAATGAAACGTATTGTCGAAGGGTTGAATACATTTAGCACTGGCAGGGGGGAAGGAATTAGGCGAGGATATTAGGGAACTTGGCGAGGATTGGCCGGTCGACAAAGGGCAAGTATGCTTTGTGCTTAAGTAATGGGTTCGGCTCAATAGCAATGCTCTCGCGGTCTCAGTTGAGGCCAAGAAGTGTCAAAAACAAATGGCTCTCCATCCCTTTCCACACGCTAACAATGCTTTATCCTTCACTCCTTTCCTTGATTCAATATTGAAGCTGTTAACCGAGATCTATTATCATTTTCACCTTCCAATCACTTCTGCATGGTTGGCTTCTTATTCATCGGAGACACAAGGATATCTGTGTAAAGGGGATGTAAAAAACCCAGCTGTCCTTTATGTGAACTTAAAAAATAAAAGAGAAATTATAATTAGTACTGTTTTCACGGATTTACATTAAAAATGTCTTGATTAAAAATAACACGCACGTAACAAAACTGTACTTGCGTAATGGCAACTTTTTAATAATTTTAGTTACTGAACGAAACCACTTTATTGCTGCTTTCTGTGCTTACTTTCTGACGTTTCATTCCCAAATTCACGCCATCTTCACTGTTGATCAGCTCAATATGAAGTTTATCCTCCCAAGACAGACTAAAACTACTAACTCATAGCCTCCGGACTTTTCTACTAGTGTTCTATGAATATTCGTTGAGAAGATTTTACTACTCGTATTGTAGGTGAGACTATAAATTATTAATTATATGTGTAATGTAATTCTATGGAATATATTGCAATTAATTAATGTTTTTTATTTGAGATAAAAAAGTCAATGGCACGAGCGGGATTCGAACCCACGATCTTCGGCTAGATACGCCGCTGCTCTACTACTTGAGCTATCGTGACCTCGGTCCACTCGGACACTAACTTGCAAGGAGGGAAAATTCAAAAGGTGGGGTTGAGATGAGAAGTTAGTTTCCGAGTGGATCGAGGTCACGATAGCTCAAGTGGTAGAGCAGCGGCGCATCTAGCCGAAGATCGTGGGTTCGAATCCCGCACGTGCCATTAACTTTTTTATCTCAACTAAAAAACCTTCATTAATTGTAATATATTAATTGGTCAAGCGAACCATGAAATTAGTGAATCTATGGAATATAATTCATTTTTTGACAACTTGAAAGAATTAGAAACATATAGAAAAATATGACATGTTTTTAACAACTGTAACTCTTCGACAGTTCATTTGTCCTCCTAAAAACCTCGGTGGCCGCAACGGTTTAGGGGTTGACACGGTGCTCATCACCGTAAGGTAAAGATCCCCGGGTTCGAATGCAGGGCCGCTGGATTCGAACCAGGGACCTCTATCATACTTACAAGTGTTTTATTTTTACCAAAAACGCCGGTACACCGAGCGTTCAATTAACCTCGTAGTTGAAATACCCTCGTAACAAAAAATCTTCTAAAAATTACGATCAAAATAGGTCCATAGCATTACGAGAAAAGTAAAAGAAAAATACCCGCATTTTAATAAAAATTAAATATTAAATAATTGAGTTATGATTTTAAAAAAATTATAATTAAACAATACATACATATAAGTGAAGCATGTCCGGCCAGATTTAAAAGTCTATTGGCTGGTTACTTTATATTTTGGATTTTAACAGTAGTTTAGTCTATAAGCTATGCAGAATAAAAATTACACCTTATTAGATAATAAAATATCAATTCGAAGAAACAACTGTTCGTCCCAGGTTGTTTTTTGAGGCAGAGCTTTTATAAGGCTTATAATTAAGGTAATAAACTCCCAAAGAGATGAGGATGTTGAATCATAATCTAATTTCAATTTTTTTAGAAAATTATTAACAGAGTTAATTATGTCTAAAAATTATTAATGTTCTCAATTACCCAGCATTTTAAGTAAGATTTAATTTTTTTTATTCCGCATTCATTCATCCAAACAGACTGAGGGATTTTGTTAAATATATAATGTATGCTATAATTTAAAAATCACATCATATTTGTTAATTGAAATATATATGTGAAATAATTCTGTACTTCTCGTTGATTTAAATCTAAGAGAATTAACCTTTTGAATCATTAAGCAGACATTTTAAAAGCGTTATGACTAAGGAATTTGGAAAATAATGTATAGTTTAGGACAAAAAAACCCATTTTAGCCATTTTTTGTTTCAAATGAACTCTTTCTTCAAAGCAGTAAAAAAAACTTAGGATTGGAATGTAATAGAAGCAAGTACATTAAAATTCCTTCGGGGGCGTCGGTGGCCGCAACGGGTTAGAAACTGTAAGGTAAAGGTCATGGGTTCGAATCCAGCGGCCCTGTATTCGAACCCGACATACTTACAAATGTTTTTTTTCAAAAACACCGGCATTCTAAGGGTTTATATGGCCTCTGCTGCTGCGGACCCTCGTAAAAAATAAAAAAATAAAATTCCTGGATTTGAAAAAAAATTAAAGATAAAATTGTAGTTAAAATTAAAAATTATAAAAACTTAAATTCAAAAACATACGATTCTTATGTTTTTATATACAAAATAATTGGGCCCTTCAAAATCATTATTTCTCAAATTAAAAGAAGAATACTTAACTTTATATTTTTTTGATGTAATTTTTAATTGTAATTGTAACTAAAATTCGTACGGTTTTTAAGAGCTCAATTTATTATTAAACGCAATTACTTATATAAACGAAATTTCTTGAATATACAACAATTTTATTTCACGTGCTTACGTTTGATACACTCTTCTAAGTTATTTAAAAATTAAAATGGGTTAATCACAAGTAAAAAAAGTTAATTTGAAATTAAAAGGGTAAATTTGAAGGAAAACTAGTTATAAACTCCATTCTGGGTAATATTTTTATGTCGTAAAATAATAAATTTTACCTTATTTATAATCCAATTAATTAAAGTTTTTAGTTGAGATAAAAAAGTCAGTGTCACGAGCGGGATTCGAACCCACGACCCTCGGCTAAATACGGCGCTGCTCTACCAGTTGAGCTATAGTGACTTCGATCCACTCGGACCCAAAGAAAAATGGCTAAAAGGAGAGAAGATTGGAAAGGTGGGGTTGAAATAGGAAGTTGGTGAAAGGTATGAATTGGTCAAGCGGGCCACGAAAAATAGTGAATTTAATACGTTAAATGAAGTACACTTCACTAAAGCTCTCCGTAGCCATTTCATTTGTCACCGAGAATCAAATAGATTACACGATATTTGAAAAATGGCAAAAAGGAGGGAAAATTCAAAAAGTGGGGTTGAGATGGGAAGTTAGTGTCCGAGTGGATCGTGGTTACGATAGCTCAGTTGGTAGAGCAGCGGCGTATCTAGTCGAAGATCGTGGGTTCGAATCCAGCTCGTGACACTGACTTTTTTATCTCAACTAAAAACCTTAATTTAACGAAAGATATTAATTGGTCAAGAGGACCACGAAAACTAGTGAATTTATTTATAATGTTTGTTTTTTAGTGACATGTTGTTTCATAATTTTAATTAAAAGTTGCGGTCAATTCAACCGCACCTCACGACTTCAACATACTTATACATAATAAATTAAAACTAAAACTCAGTGTCCATTATTAATGTGAATTATTATTTGTAATAATTACAGTGGTGAATTTTTGGAAGGTTTTTGCAATGTGGACAATAATAAAATGTATTTTATTTGTAATTGGCCTCAATTAAAAATTACAATATTTCGGCAAAAAATAATAAATTCTAGATGGAACTTCAAACAGAATTGTCCCCTTAATTAAAAAAGACATTAACTTAATTGGAGTAATCTAAACATGTTCAAGGGGAAGGGGGTATAATAGTCGTTAGGCCGCTATGCAACTCACGCCATTAGGAATCAATTATTGACCTATAACATAGTAACGGCAATAGCTTTTGAATAAAAAATAGCATGTGTATAAGTTGGCACGGTTAATAATCATTGTATAAAGTAATTTCCTACTACGACTGGTGCTGAAAAATGAAAGCTGTTATTTGATTGTTTCATAAAGTCCGTAACAGTTTTACTAAAAGTTCCTAACTTCTTTCACCGTTGAAAAATGTTCGGCCAGCTAGGGAGACGGAAAGCGTCACTGGTCAAGTTTTGACCTTTTGACAATTAACTGAATCGTGCCGACTACGTGAGATATAATCCCGAAGAAAGAAAGGGGCGAATTTGGGGAAGAGTCGCGGGGTTCGGGCGAGCGATGGGGGATTTAGTTTAGTTTAGGTTAAATAAACCTGGGTGCGGTCGGCCAAGGTTTTGTTAGCCTCCGCGAGGTTGTTTGGAAAGTTGGAGGGTATTACGGTGTGAACAGTTAGGGGCAGGGTCCCTCATTAAGCGGACTCAGTACACCCAACTTGCCTCCTCCAATCTCACCTCAAACTCGGTCCACTCCGCTCAACAACATTCGGACAATTTCACCGGGTCTTCTTCAATTTCTGACTGTTTTAACGAGAACGAGCCACCGGTTCGCGCTTAATTGGGAGACCGATAGTCGGGTTTAAACGCTTTCTAATTCAGAAAAGGCGATTTTAGGAAAACTCACGAGTAACCGATCGACCGTTTAATTCGGAAAATGACCCTCCACTCCGGCCACCCCTCTACACCATTGACCGTTAAACCTTTAAACGCTAGAGGGGGACTAACTTAGCTCTTAAGTTTGTTTAGCGAGAAACACTAATGATATTGTTCAAAGCCATGCTAAGTATAAAGAAAGGAAAAGGGGCTTAATTATTTAAGGAGAGTCTTCCTAGCTTTTAGGTGTACACAATTAAACTATATACAAACTGTCTTATAATGTGAACAAGTTATTTACATATTGAATATAATACTAAACCGAACTATTTAAGAAAATATGATTTCTAAAACGAAAAAGTAATTTAAAAAATTATTGAGTAATACGGTTGGGTCTGTTTTGTGGAAAGTAGAAAACACAATAGTTTGAAATGAATATAGCAAAACAAGGCAGTTTCCTCAGTTCTATTCTTTTCTCCCTCTTTCTGAAAGATATAGAAACGTAATTAGATGGACTAAACGCGCTCGCCTACTCAAAAAAAATCAAAATTTTAGCTTATACTGATGACTTAGTTATTGCTTTTAAACCACAGTCATTGCAAAGAATGATCACTGCCTTTCAAAAATATTGCAGTTTATAGCATCACAAAGTTAATTTAATAAAATTATTGTTAATAAATTAATTCTAAATAAAAACTATTGTTATTTGAAACAGATGCAAATAAGGAGGAAAAATTCCTTCAGGACGCCGACTGGAAGCTATTTGTAGAAAACAAGCTGAAGTCTGAATCTAAAAAATTCAAAAAGTAAGCCAGTCTAATTGAAAACAACTGTTTCCATTAGACTTACAATTTCCGTTTCATTTCGCTACATTTACAATAACGACGGTGTAGGGTGGATTTTTAATCAAGAAAAGAATTAGACGTTTTTGTGCCTTTTTTGCATACACGACGTATAATTTTTAAATTTTGTTGTGATATGTTTCGACTATATCTTATTCCAGACACATTGAAACAGGAAACAAAACGTTTCGTATGCAAAGAATAAAAAGACAAAGCATCTAGTTATTTTTGGGCTGAAATCCCACCCAAAAATGAGACAGCTAATCCAATCTCTAGCTATCTAAGATAGATAGATAGATCGATAGAGAGAGAGTGAGAGAGAGAAAGAGAGAAATAGAGAGAGAGAGTGAGAGAGAGAAATAGAGAAAGAGAGAGAGAGTGAGAGAAAGAGAGTGAGGGAGAGAGAGAGAGAGAGAGAAAGAGAAAGAGAAATAGAGAAAGAGAGAGAGTGTGAGAGAGAGAGGAATAGAGATAGAGTGAGATACATAGAGAAAGAGAAAGAGAGAGTGAGTGAGAGAGAGAGAAATAATGAGGGAGGGAGAGGGTGAGGGAGAGGGAGAGGGAGAGAGAGAGAGTGCGAAGGAGAGGGAGAGAGAGCGAAGAAATGAGAGGGGTGGGAGAATATATGAATAGAAAGAGAGTGATAAAGAAGGAAGAGACGGGGAATGATAAACTGGTATATATTGAAAGAAAATAACATATTCTCACTCTTCCTCTTCGATAAACTGAACTCTTTTTTTCTCAAAGCCCTATTATTTTATATTTTAAAAAAATCGCACATACACACGGAATTATTCTTACCATCTAAGTTTTTAAAATGCTTTAAGAAAAGGTTTGATATGAAATTAAAAAAAGATAATTTGAAGTTAAGAAGGATAAATTTGAAATTAAAAGGGTTGCATTGAAGTTAAAAAGGGTAAATTTGATGTTAAGAAGGGTTAACTTTAATTTTAAAAAGGATAATTTGAAGTTAAAAAGGGTACATTTGATGTTAAGAAGGGTTAACTTTAATTTTAAAAAGGATAATTTGAAGTTAAAAAGGGTAAATTTGATGTTAAGAAGGGTTAACTTTTATTTTAAAAAGGTCAATTTGAAGTTAAAAAGGGTTAATTTGATGTTAAGAAGGGTTAACTTTAATTTTAAAAAGGTTAATTTGAAGGTAAAAAGGGTTAATTTAGTGCCACATGTTGTATATCTGGATAACAGTATGACCAAGTACTCAAAAAAAAAAAAAATTGTAAGTATGTCGGGTTCAAATGCAGGGCTGCTGAATTCGAACTCGTCACCTTTACCTCACGGTGATGTGCGCCGTGTCAACGCCTAAACCGTTGCGGTCACCGACGCCCCCTAAATGCAGTATCAATTTAACTTTTGTTCTTTCCTTATTTTTTTATATTTTTTATTTGTTTAAGGTAAAACCACAACACGTAACCTTTATTTTTTTTGTACATCGATGAGTATCTGGACTTTTGAAATAGTTAACCTCCTCCTGTCGTATCACAGTATTCTGGAGAGTTAGATCATAATTTTTTTTGTTCATGAGAAACTATACAAAAAAATGTTCACGCGTATCGGAGTTTTAACCAAAAAACGCCCTAATAAAAAAGAAATAGAGCCCGGACAGCAGTTTAATTCATCTCTTTATAATAAGAAAAAAACATAAAGAACAGTCTTTATATAAGGTATTGGTTTAGATAAACAAGTCAGTGTCACAAGCGGGATTCGAACCCACGAATTTTCCATCCTTTTTGCCATTTTTCTTTGGTCACACTGACTTTTTTATCTCAACCAATACCTTATACAAAGATTAATTAATTCAAAAAAGTTATTCGGTCAATCGGACCACGAACTCTTAACGAATTTAATAAATAACATGATTTTGTTATTATGTTATTCGGTTTATTGTTTTCTTTTTATATTTTACTTAATGTATATCTATTTGAAATTAGTTAACTGTTAAAAATAAAAGCACTTTTTCGTCAGGTTCATTGCTTGTATTTTTGAATGTACCAATTTTTTTTAAATCTGAAAATCGATTAGAACAGAAAAACCATTTGATATTTGTGGTTTTCATTGTCATCGAACCGCAAGGCTAATGATATATTTCTAGACTCATATACGATTAATAACAAAGCCAACAGACGAAAATCTGACCTTTTCTTCAACACATTGCGTGTAACGTCTTTTTGTAAGTATAATAAATTAGCGATTTTTTACGTTATACTCGATCATTTTGTTTGTCCCGGCGTAGCGTTGTGTGAAAGAATGAGCTATTACTGGATGCCAGGGCAGACAATAAGTTATCCAACTCGCTCAACAACTTTCAACGTCCACGATATTGTTATATAATGGTACGAAACATTAAACGGATTTAATGATAAAAATCAATTCATTATTCGTGGGAAATACATGGCTTTCAGTTAATGGTACTATTTTGGCCCAATCACAAAAGATTCGGAAGTTTATACCGAATTTAAATTATTTTATAAAATCATGATTAGGTATCGTTTCATCTTGGCTTAGTAAGCACAATTCAGCAAATTTCTTGTCGGTTTTGTCGCGGATTTATTTGGGTTTATATTAAAATTGTATGCTTTCCCTGTTTAATAACAATACCCACCCCCCATGGATATCGAGTTGTCGTCTTTTGACTTGTCCACTGTTTGAAAACTGATATGTCCCTCCTCCAAAACATTCCACGCCACGGCCCCTCGAAACATTTTCTATTACGTTTGATCTCTCTAGGACACTCGAGGGCCTTTTCCCCTTGAAAACATTTTTAACGAAAACGAAATGTCCCTGTAACGGCCTGATTCCATGAAACATCTAGCCCGGAAAAAATACAACGGTCATAAGATAAACTGATTTAATGCTGTACATAAAGAACGGATTCATTTTTTCGACTTTTTTATTATTGATATATTTTTATTCAAAAATAACTAACAGAAACTCAATTTTACTTGGTTAAGAGAAGTGAGAAAACGAATGAGGTTGAAATCTTATTATTTAAAAAAAAAAGATAGTTTCTACTAAAGGTAATTTATTTTACAACGACCGGATTTCGAGCTTTTAGCTCATCATCAGGGTAAAGGAGTTCTACAACCACGTCTCTCTACATGAATTGCATAAGTGTACCCGCCGATACCCCGCCAAACTGACAAGTGAACCCGCCGTTGGAAAACAACTTACTGTGAGTAGGAACTATCTTTTTAGAAAAGGATTGAACACCGCACTCACTCCACCATTCATCATTTCTATAAAATATTATTTTCTGGTTTCAACTCGTCAAGTCTCGAATTTTCCAAGAAATCTAAAGTTTTGAAGTATTCATTGCAGGTTTTGTACAATTCATTATTATTATTGCAAGTTTTTGCACGTTCAGGGGATTTTATTTCCCTTTTTCCACTTTAAAGGTATTTTTTCCCCTTTATTGCACTTTTAGAAGATTTTATTGCACGTTTTTGCAATTTAAGAGGTTTTTATTGCCTTTTCTTCAAATTTCGACATTTTTATTGCGCGAGTTTGCACATCTTGAGGCTATCGTTGCACATTTAATCGTTTTCTTTGAACGATTATGAGTTTTTATTGCAGGTTCGAGGATTTCACTAGACGTTCCGAGATTTTTATTGAACGATATTTAGAGGTTTTTTTATTGCATGTTTCAAAATTTTTACTTCATTATTTTGCTTGTTTCGAAATCTTTATTGCATTTTTGCACGTTTAGAGAGTCTTTCCATGTTAATAGGTTTTTATTGCTCGTTTGATTTAGCATGTTGCACAAGTTAGAATTGTAATTGTAGAATTGTTTTTACAGTTTTCGAGGTTTTTGTTCCACGTATTCGATCGTTACGAGGTCTTTGTTCTACGTTATTTGCACATTTAGGGGTATTTATTGGAAGTTTTTGCATGTTTTGTTGTTTTTATTTCAGGATTTTGCACGTTTCGAAGATTTTATTGCGCATAATTGTAGGTTTTTATTGCGCGTTTTGTATTTTTTACTACACGGATATCCAGTCTTTAGTTACACCAGTTTTGTTTTATACAACTTACTTAACTTCACATTAGCTAGTAACATAAAATTTTTAAGAAAAGAAAACAAAAAAATTGAAAAAAAAAGACTATTTTGAGTGGTGATCTGTTTAAGAGACAAGATGGAAATTGTAATCTGCGATTTAATCTGATCATTCTGGGTCATCGTCTAGTTGATTGTTCTTTAGCATGCGTTCTTTTCTCTTCATTTATCCATTGGAAATATGCCTTCCCAAAATACATTTGACCTGGGTCAAAGAAAGATAAAAAGCATCCCACTGAAAAAAAAGGCAGAAGAAAATTCAAATTCATCACGATGAATCTAAGAATAATTTATACATTCTATCTTTGCGAAATGATAAAAATAATGATTATTTGGTGATCGTGAGGTGCTGTCTGTCGTGAAGTAGGTTTAGGAAAACATTTTCTTTATCGTGCCAACGTTTCGATCTTTATTGAGATCATCTTCAGGGCCTGGGATTTATAAACATTGTTTAAATTTTACAAATACATGTAAGATGTGAAAAAATGAATTTATACAATTATAAAATTTTTAGACTCTATCAAACGGTTTTACTCACTCAAGGTGTTTGTTTTCCGTGTAGATAGATGTGTCATTATTGTGTATCGTGTTGAGAGTGCCAGTGAGATATTGATGTTTTATGCTTATATATGTTGGATTTTGAAGGGGTAATGGTTCGGCCTGATTATCATTTCAGGATTATATAGACGGTGATAATTAGGGAAAGGAAAGCCAAATTGTTGAAGAATTAGACTATGTAGGAATGTTTGATGTGTGGAATGTGATGATTGTTTTATATGTTATATTATATTATTTCTGTGATGTGATGATGATATATGTACGTTATCTATATTGAATTTAATTAATGATATTAGCGTAGCTGTGAGTGAGTTTACATGTGTCTGCTCTGTAATTGATGCTGTGTTTAAACAGTCGCAGCTACGCTAATATCATTAATCAAATTCAATATAGATAACGTACATATATCATCATCACATCACAGAAAAAATAAAATATAACATATAAAACAATCATCACATTCCACACATCAAACATTCCTACATAGTCTAATTCTTCAACAATTTGGCTTTCCTTTCCCTAATTATCACCGTCTATATAATCCTGAGAGGATAATCAGGGCGAACCATTACCCATTTTTTCCCATTGTCGGCTCCTTTCACCTCAAATAAACCGACTCCTCATAAAAAATGTCTTTCTATCCCGACTTCCTTCCCCACCCCTTCAAATTCATAAACATAAAACATCAATATCTCACTGGCACTCTCAACACGCACACAAGTGTGGCACATCTGAAAACATACACTTTGAGTGAGTACAAATACTTTGAATCTAAAATTGTCCATCATTGTATAAATTCATTTTATTTGCATTTAAAATTTTCTAGCATTGTATAAATTCATTTTTTCCACATCCTACATGTATTTGTATATTTAAAAAATGTTTATAAATCCCAGGCCCTGAAGATGATCTCAATAAAGATTGAAACGTTGGCACGATAAAGGAAATGTTTTTTTAAAACCTATGTCACACCTGACCGCATCTCACGACCTCCAAATAATCACAAAGTAACGGTCACTAAACACATATTAAGAATAATCTTTAAGAAAAACCGAAGGATCATAGTAAACCACTAGCCAAAGAGTTGAATGTGATGATCATACACTGTACATTAACTCCAATCTAAAGGCATTTTTTTTCTCTCAACACGACAGACAAAAATGACAGATCTGCGCGGAAAACAAACACTTTGAGCCCTGACGATGATCTCGATAAAGATCGGAACGTTGGCACGATAAAGAAAAAGTTTTTCTGAAACTTACATCACACCAGACCGCATGTCACGATTTCTGAATAATTATCGATTAACGGTCACTAATCACCACACATAAAAAAATAATACTTTCATCTATCAATGAACACTTGCAGGTTGCTATTTTCATTACAGGGACATGGGGATTTGAAAAAAAATATAGAAAATGTTTCAGGTTAGTTGTCTTTTCCTCATTTTCTGAGGCATTAAATTACAAACGAATTCAATATAGTTAAAAGGAAGGTTTCTCAAAACTAGGAAATTCTTGGACCGTGTGAAATTTGATACGCCCTTTTAGCGTCCGGCGACTGTTCTTTAATCATTTTCACTCCAGTTAGGAGCACCCAGGCTTGGAAAAAAACTCAGAATTATTAATTTAACTTTAATTTTTTTCCACCAAAAAAGGTGAAATTTTGATTAATGGCAATCTCGTGGAAAAGAGGTTTAATAGAGTTTTTAACAATACGTGTACATTTTAATAAAACCTTATTGCACCTAGAATGAAGGCTCTCAGCTAAATGTGAGGGCCTCTTTGCAACTTTAATTATTATGTGGCTGGTATATTCTCTTTAATTTTATCCACCATTAAAAATGACATCGTTGTAACTGATAAGTACACCGTGAGTTTTATCGAGTATAATCATTATTATTAACTAAGTATTAAGGCCCGAGCAGGTTTTGGTAAATGGGTAGTTAAATCTTGTTTTTAAGGATCTCGAACACTTCGTGTTGGCCGCGATGAATTTCGTTAATCCATTTTATATTTACCAAGGCGAAAATTGAGCCCGTGTTGCAAAACCGTTTTTCAATTAAAATTAATATTTTTGTACAGTAAGATTATTGGCGCCCAATATGGGAACATGAGTAAATATTACTAGTTAAATTAGTTGATCTTGGCAGAGTTGTAACGATGTCATACTAAATTTTTTTTGTTTAAAAATTTAAATTAATTAATTATAAACAGTTTTCGATTTACATTAAGGCAAAACATTTGGAATTAAAATTATTTTTTGCTTGGCGGAAAAATGTGTTCAGGAGTTGCTGGAGTATAATAAGCAATTATCAACATTTTTTTTCTAAAACATATTTTAGCCTACTTTCCTACTTTACATTATGTATTTTAATATTTACGACACCAATGACGACAAATTTGGTTTAGTGACCATGATTTTATTTTTTTTTTGTACTGTATATATTGTAAAACCTCTGTATACAACACATTTTTTTCGTCAAAATTGTTGCCTTTCAAATACATGCAATTTTTTTTTTCAAAAATCAGAAAAATAGTCATAATTTTAAAACGACCACCGATCCACAGGAAACTTTCATGTCGTTCAGAAAACCATAAAGTCACGTGACGACGCAATCCGGGTCGACAAATCATTTAAAACTGTATATATAAAATATGACTTGGTAGTTTTTATTGAATTCGCCCTTATTTTTCTCACCTATAATGACATAACATAGAAACCCTGTTGCTAAAGTTAAAAGAAGTAAAGTCACGATTTCTAACAATTCTAGAAACTTCAAATTTGAAAAATTCGGGGTAGTCCTGACGAATCCCACCAAACAATTTTTGTTTTCTATACGCAATGAAAATTTTAAGTTGTGTTTAAAAGGAACCCAGTTTCGATTTTCAAAAACACATTTTTTGACATATTTTACTGGAACCTTTTGTAATTTTGTACATATGTAGTTCTTTCCGTCAAATCATTTTTTTTAATTTCAAACAAACTTTTTTTTAAATTTCGAAATAACACTTTTTACTTTCAAAGTAACTTTTTTAATTTCAAATTAACCCTTTCTTTGAAGCAATCAAGAAATTTAGGTGATGGTACGAAATATACGAACGTAATGTAAAATTTATTCTAAAAAAATAATTAGTCTTTTAAAAATTTACCATTGTTTACGCCAGTAAGTAATTTGAGTTTGAATCACAGTTAAAGGTGACCGTTGATCTTAAAGAGGGGGGGGGTGTCCGTTAATCCAGTTGTTTGTTCTCAAGGGATGAGAGAAGGCTGTACACTCTTCCGTTCCCTCGACTCTTACGATTGTCTCCGTTATCCTTAAATTTTCTTTTTCTTTTATTTCTTCATCAAACGAGTCCGTGCAAGTCACAAAAGGGGACCGAGAAGACTGGCTGGAGACCATCACGATTTGCAAAACACGTTGCTTCTGGCTGAGGCCGATTCTTCCGACGAGGGCGACTCGTGACTGGTGGTAAGTATCCGTTTACTTTGCTCTTCATTGTGACTAATTGGTTCCTTGCGAAGATTCCAGATTATTGCTTAATTTCACCTTTTTTTAAATTAATTTTAGTTGAATTAATTTACTTTCATTTCATTATAATTTTATTTGCTTTATTATTTTTCAATTAATTAAGATTTTTAGTTAGATAAAAAAGTCAATGGCACGAGCGGGATTCGAACCCACGATCTTCGGCTAGATACGCCGCTGCTCTACCACTTGAGCTATCGTGACCTCGATCCACTCGAACACTAACTTCCCATCTCAACCACCTTTTGAATTTTCCCTCCTATGATTTTTTATCTCAACTAAAAACCTTAATTAATTGTAATATATTAATTTGTCAAGCGGACCACGAAAGTAGTGGATTTTTTTTCTTTCTTCGGCAATAGTTGAAACAACCATCATCAAAGTGTTTTAGTTTTTTTTAAAGAAGTGTTAATTTTAAATTAAAAAGTATTAATTTGAAGATAAAAAAATGAATTCAAGTTAAAAAAAATTAAAATTAATAAATATTAATTTGGTAATAAAAAGTGGTGATTCTAAATTAAAATAAAAGTTAATTTTAATTAATAGTTAAAAATGGTGATTTTGAAAGAAAAAAGATATGACAGATTCATGAGCATCAAGATGTCATTTTCATATTTTATTTCTTTTTACTTGAACTAATTTCGAATTTCTAATTAAATTTCTTGAATCGAAAAATTGAAGTAAATATATAATATTTATTAAAAACTTAATTTTTAAAATAATAAAACGCTATAGGTTTTATAATGTTTACAAAATAAAAAATAAGGTATATGAAATTACAAACACAATTGTACATGTCATAACAATAACAATGTAATACATATTGATTGTAATACTTATAATAAAAATAATCTTTAATAAAACAATAAAAACGTTTCAGAACTATGTATTCAGCTATCTTCCAACTTCTTTTTAGCTTTGGTGCTTCATTTACATGCGTTTTTTAGGCTTCTACAAATAATGGATTCCGGTAAACACCATTTTATTAATCTGTCATATTTATGACGCAGATATGGTGTATAATTTTGTTTAACATTATTATTTTTAAATAAGGGTGGATTTAAGGTTCGCCACGATCGCTGTTTTGGATTGTTAACAAATTTTATCTTTCGGGGTAATCGTTTGACTGGGCGGGGTTTAACGCTTTTTCAAAAATCCGCTTAAGCCTCTTGTAGTTTTTGCAAGTGAAACGGAAAGAGCTATGTGTGCACGTGGGAGATTGGGTGTCGGGATAAAGGAGGAGGGAAGGGAAAAAAGGTGGGAATCCTGATTTTGGTCGGAGGGAATCAATCAGTGTCGACGTCTGAGCAATCAGGAAGGCCCCAATTGTCGAAAACCGATCCCTGATTTCTCCTAATATCATTCTTTCCCTTCTGAACCTCAGCTATGCATGGCCATTCGTTTCCCACGCCCACAGAGACAATCGACGTCATCAACTACGCCTACATCGACATGGATTTCAACTAATTCACTTCTATCATCCGAATTCGGCGCCGGGTAAAGAACATAAACGGGTTAAACGAAGAAGAAATACCAAAATTGCACAAAGTCTCGCAAAAATGTATGGAATTGATATATACAACATATGCAAAGCATCTATTTAAACGAGTTACTATATGCAAAACACAAATTTTACTACAAACAGATGTCAATAATTCAGAAGGTTATCCTACATTTAAAATTGGACTAAAAGTCCCTATTGGCCAGTCTGATGCTCAATATTCTATTCCCACTACAAAATTATATAATATTTTCTGTTTTTGAAAAATTATATAAAAAATTTAAAAGAGTACCAACAACTGTAAAACAAAACTGTTCAGTTTATTAAGTTATTCAGTTATTAAAATAAAAATCTGATTGCTTTCAGCCAACAATGAGTTTAAAGAACACGATTCCTCGTATGTACCGACTCTCTGAAGGCTGTCTGGGATATAAGAGACAGGTTTTCTGTAAACCCTCTCGTCGTGCTCTTGTTAGAGAAAAACGCGGAGCTGGAGCCACTCGGCAAAACGGTGGTAGTTGTCTGGGTTCCCGGCTTGGAGGGTAACGAACGTGCGGACAAGGCAGCGAATGCCTTCCAGGACGGTGTCGCTAAGCGCGCAGTGAAAAACATAAAAGAAAGATGGCGATGGGCGGGGACATCGGAGAAGCTCTTGCGAATAAAGATCATGACTGGTAGATGGGCCTCAGAGAACCTGAGCGGGAGAATAGGGATCGTCCTCGCCCGATTGAGGATTGGCCATACGCGGTTGACAAACGGGCACCTGCTCTTGGGCCAAAGCCCGCGCAATTGTCTCTTATGCAGCTAAAGGTCCTCGATGTTTCCCAAATAATAGAGGCGTGTCATGCCTTGGCTCCATACAGAGAGCGTGTAGGCATGCCGCCGGATTTAAGAATGGTTCTCGTTTCAGGGTCCCCTGTTCTGCTGTTTAAAGGAATTGGGAATTTTTTATTTTATATAGCCGTCAAAAAATGTGTTTTGTATGAGTGAGTGTATTTATTAGAGTGAATGGAAAAGGCTGATGGTGAAATAGCCCTCTAGCTGTGTACGTGACTTGGGACGATGGCGGAATATTTATAAAACTACCCATCGACCCCAATCAAACTAGTTTGTTATTTTATGCTTGTTGATGGATGAATATTGAGTATTCCATGTACTAAATAGAATTAATGCAATGTAAGTAGGTACGAAAATATTTATTTCTGTGAGTGCGTATTGAGTGTATGTGTTATTATTTGCGCGGGGGGTTGAAATGACCAAGCCGTAAGATTTAAAAAAAAAAAAACACGACCTGTTTTCAATATAAAACGCCATTCGTATACAAGTTGCCACCCGGTTAAGTTTTTTCCAGATAGCACTCTCACGCAAAGCAAACCATATCCCAAAGAAAATATAACTGAACAGAAAAAAGTGCAAAGATTTTTGCGATTGAGTTTCTGTTGATGGCTTAAAACAATTTAGGAACAGGAATTAAATATTTAGGTAATTTCGTACAAAACTTGATGAATTATTGTATCTAAATCAAACTTCATTGAGGAGCTGATGTTTTGTTAAAACGCACCTGACTGAAATAAAGAATCGGCAATAATAAGATTTATTTGGAGTAGTTTGAATGAATTGTCATGTGTGCTTGTAATTTATTGGCATGAATGAAAAGGCATCATCCTCAATTGCCTCGAGGATTATTCAGTACTCTATGGAAGAGAGATTAAAGGTGTGAGGTAACATAATAGAGTGAATTAAGGAACTGTCCTGAATCATATTGAGACTCTGGGGTCGTATGAAAGAAAGTGTAATTGTAATTCATTAGCGTGAATGAAAAGGCATATTTTCATTTTTTCAGTGAAATATTGAGAACTCTTAGTTAGCGTGAATTAATGTTTGAATGTAATTTATTAGCGCAAATGGAAGGGCTTATATCTAATTTGTATCAGGAAATTCGAGAACACTTAGGAAGAGAGAATGAATGTTGAATGTAATTTATGGTCAACCGAATTTACATATTTACAAGAACGTCGCGACGTTGGACTTTGGCTTGTTTATGTGAAAGTCAGGGGGGAAATGCGCGAACCGCGCACAAATGCGGAAGGTAGCCGAAGGTGTATGTTGTCCTAAATGGGAAGTACGACACCATCATCGAGGGTAATTTATTAGAGTGAATGGAGTGTTACATCCTCAATTTTTCTGAGGAATATTAAGTATTTTTGGAAGAATGGAGGGCTTACCCACAATTATACCATGGAAATTCGAGTACTCTATAGGAAGTGTTAATAAATGTGGGAATGTAATTTATTAGCGTATATGGGACGACTTATGCCCAAGTATTCCAAGGATTTAGCTTGAATATTATACTCAATTATCCCAAGAAATATAGAGTTCTTAGTAATGGCTACGTGTGGATGTAATTTATTAGCATGAATGAATGAGGCGTATTACCCCGAGGAATATCGAATACTCTTAGGTACTGAGAAAATAATTTATTAGCTTGAATTAAGGTTTAATCCCCGATCACTCCGAGTAATATATAGTAATCTGGGATAGTGGGACGGAATTGTGGTGTTTGGATGTAATTTATTAGCGTGGATGGCGGGGCTATCCCTCATAACTTCAATGGAATAGAAAGTACTCTGGAGTAGTGTAAATGCGTTGTGGTATATGGAATGTATGAGAAAAACCGAACATTTTGGTCTGCCTTTATTCTCGACATCTTCAGTGCTTCTAAACATCCATACCCTTTGAGAAATATTCGTTTTTTAAGAAGAATTACCGCATTTAGTTTTTGAAGTATGTATGTTCTTAAATTTTTTTTTTCAAACGAATTAAAAATGTACAGGTTGTATACCGAAAATGATAATAAATACTACCCTCTCATTTTCATTAGTTCTTTGGTAATAAAAATCATTTACGAATATTGATTAATGTGAAAACAAAAACAATTTTTTTGGTTTCAGGGGAAGATACAGCGATAAATATTCTTTTTTCGGACAACAGAATTTTAATTTACTTTTATTATGGGTAGATGGACGAAAACATGTTTATTATTGCTTCATTTCAACGTAAATATTCCAGTGAAAAATATACCTCATAAAAATACTGTAGTAGTCCAATTTATGTTTTAACAAGCTTATTTGTATGTCAGTGTTACCAACGCACCGTGCGTATTATCATGTTTGACTTTATAACACGTCCATTAGAAGCAGTTGTGACCTGTGATCTTTGCGATTTGCATGTACAAGACAGAATATAGGAGAGATTACAGCATTGAACAATTGTTTTACATATATTTGACCATGAATATGTATTGAATATGAATGTACATACACACTAAGCAAACTTGTTCAATCCGTGCTATACACCGTATAAATGTGCAAATGTTAACAACCTTTACCGTTTGTCCGTTTTTCCCCCCGAGGTTCCATTTGAACGTTTATCAAATTTTCAATACAAGAGAAAGAAAACAAATCAAGATTATTAATTTTCAATTAATTTATCATTATAAGTAACATAATTTGTACTTAAATAACAAACCATCACACCTTATCAAAGGAAAAACGATTTGGGCAAAACGGATACATTTTTCCAGCATGAAAGGTCGCATTTGAAGCATATTGCAAATGCATAGAAACAAGATGGGTCGAATAACAGGTCTTGAGATGAGAATATTCGCTCCAAGGGAGGTGGAATAAGAGAACTCAGGAATAGGGCCCGAGGGACTATTGCGGGTTTTCTCTGTATGGGATAAGAGAAAATCTTCAGGTCGCTTCTTCAGCAATAAGCAGACCACGTGGACCTTTTATAGCCCGCTGTAATTATTCCCTAGGCCAATGAACCATTGGCTTTTTTATTTTAACTTCGGTTAGCGCATCGACAAATAAGAATTTCTTTCACAAATAAGTTCTATATGACAAACCAACTGTTTATTTTTTAAAAGTAGAACTGTGAATAAAAGTAACATTATGTATAAAGTTTACATAATATTGAAAATAAATGGAAAATAGTAAAAATAAAAAGTAAACCATTTACTACAATAAATTAAGGTTTTTATTTGAGAAAAAAAGTCAATGGCACGAGCGAGATTCGAACCCACGATGTTCGGCTAGATACGCCGCTGCTCTACCACTTGAGCTATCGTGACCTCGATCCACTCGAACACTAACTTCCCATCTCAACCCTACCTTTTGAATTTTCCCTCCTTTTTGCTCGTACCATTGACTTTTTTATCTCAACTAAAAACCTTAATTAAATGTAATATATCAATTAGACAAGCGGATCACGAAATTAGTGAATTTAGTAAACCATTTACGTTTTTGTGCTCAATTGACCAAGTTACTTCTTTCAATTAATTTTTCTTTCTATGTAAGGTCTTGGTTGAGATAAAAAATTTCAACGGTTCGAATCCCCCTCGTGACAGAGACTGTTTTATCTGAACCAAAACCTTTACTAAAGAAAGAATAATTAATTGAATACTTTCAACTACTAACTTGGTCAATTGACCACAAAAACGTAAATGGATTAATATTTATTAATAAGTAAAAGAAATGTCACTTCACTCAAAAGCTTCCCGTGGCTACGAGTCGCTGAGAATCCAATCCTGACTACACGACATTGGAAAAATGGCAACAAGAGTGAAAATTCGAACGGTAGGTTAAGATGGAGAGTTGGTGTCCGAGAGGATAGAAGTCACAATTGATCAAGTGGTAGAGCAGCGGCGTATTTAACCGAAGGTCGCGGGTTCGAATCCCGCTCGTGGCACTGACTTTTTTATCTCAACCAAAACCTTACATAGAAAGAATAATTAAATGATAAAAAGTAAAGTAATTCCTATCTTAAAGATGTGCTTAACGTCCACCTACTTTCTTTGCGTCACGGACGAGAGTCAAAAGATTTTACAATAAATTTTCAATGAAAAACTATGGGCTATGATGGGATTAGAAACCAGCACCGCTAGCGTGGCAACTTCGAGTCGGACGCATTAACCACGCTTTTGTTTTTACAATTCCATTGTTTAAGTATTCCAACACGTTTATTTAACAATTATAAAACTTCATTAACCAAAGCTGTTCAAAACTTTAGAGAAAATTTCACATGTATGTCTGAAACCGTGACATTTTTGGATAGGAAAAAATTGAAAAATTTGGGCCGGAGTCAGTATGAAGTTCCGATTGAATCCTGGGCTTTGTTCGTTTATTTAGAATATTTAGCTAGACGTTAAGCCCTTCTTTATGACAGTACTTATTTTACTTTATCACCTTACAGACCTTATAGACAACACAAACAGTGCATTTCATATTAGAAAACCCTCTACATATTTTGTGCACTTTTGTCGAAAACTATTTTATCGATGTGAATATAATTTTATAACCACATTTATGAATGTATGCGAACAGTTACAGTTGAGAAATTTTTCTTATGTTAAGTAGTTTTTATGCGACGAGAATTTGCAATTTGATAAACAAAATATGTCGGTTTTTCTAAGTTGCGAATGTTTTCTCACATAATGCACATTGTTTTTTCAATTTTAAATTTAACTATTTCAAATTAAATGAAGTCAAAAAAACTATTTAAAAACATTTATGTAACTATTACAAAAATTCATTATCAGAAGTTGTTAATGACATTTAGAGATAATCGCATTTTTATGGCTGAAAAAGTGATTTTTCAGGATCGGAAAAAACAACGGAAAAATTATTAATTCAAGACGAAAAATCAGTATGAAGTTCCGATTAAATCCTGGGCTTTGTTCATTTATTTAGAATATTTAGCTAGACGTTAAGCCATTCTGGAGGACAGAACTTATTTTACTTTATCACCTTATATACCTTATAGATAACACAAAAAATGCATTTCATATTAGAAAACCCTTTTCATATTTTGTGCACTTTTGTCCAAAACTATTTTTGCGATGTGAATATAATTTTATAAACACATTTATGAATGTATGCGAACAGTTACAGTACAGAAATTTTTCTTACGTTAAGTATTTTTTTTGTGACTAACTTGCGAATGTTTTCTCACATATTGCACATTGTTTTTTCAATTTTAAATTTAACTATTTCAAAACATTTATGTAACTATTACAAAAATTCATTATCAGAAGCTGTTAATAATATTTAGAGATAATCGCATTTTTATGGCTGAAAAAGTGATTTTTCAGGAAAAAACAACGGAAAAAGTATTAATTCAAGACGAAAAATCAGTATGAAGTTTCGATTGAATCATAGATTTTTTTTTAGTTAAACGTTTAGCACTCTGGAAGGCAGGAATAATTTTACGGGTTTACTTTATGGATAGAGACCAAAAATGTTTTTATATAGAAAAATCCCTACATTTTTGTGCAATTTGCTTAAAATTTATTCTAACGATTTGAATATAACTTTCTATATGTATTTCTGCCTATATGACGAAAAGTCATCCCCCGAAAAACATTTTGAAATTTTTCATAACTTACGTAGTTACTTTTTGACAAATTTAAAATTTGATAAAACAAAATAAGTCGTTTTTGTCTGACTTGCAAATTTTCTCTCACATGTTGGCCATTATCTTTACAATTCCTAGAAGTAAATATTGCCGTGCCTCAAGACCGTTGTCACAGGTCTGTCGATAAGCCAAAATATTGCCTACATACGTCAATATTTCTGCAATAAAAAAAATTGCTCGATCGTTATATTATCCTTGCGTAAAGGGTACATACGAGGTCGCTTTCCTGCCAGAAGGTGCCCATGAGTTATGTGTGTATGACCTATGCGAAGTCTTGTCAGTATGGACTTTTCGCTTTTCGACTCGATCTCCTCGGACCAGGGACCGACGTCTTTTTTAACCTGCCACAGTTTGGCCAGTTTCTTTTTATTTATCCGAGCCCGGCGATGTTTATTTATGTTTTTGTGATCGTCCTTCCTATTTCACTTTAATTGCCATAATGTTTTCAACAGTGTAATTGATGTGTACTTTAATTAATTTGTTTTTTAAAAAATGGAAAATTACTTTTCATTTCACTTTACATGAAAGAGTACGAGTTGAAATTTTCGGATCGAATGACCGGCTAACAGGGTTGAGTGTAAAATTATTTAGGGCCAATTATCGTTCTGCTGCCACCATAAAAGAAATAAATAATTCTTCAACTGGGTAGTTCGGAAACAAAACATTTCTGGTTAGGTTGCACACTTTACCTCCGCAATGAGAGGAACGGTTTTCATTATTTATGAAAATCCTCTAAAGAAAGATTTAAAAAGTAGTCCATTCTGTTGCGCTCCTGCCAGTCTCTGTTTATTACCTTTTTCGCGCGCTTTACGATGGAAGTATCTGAATATATATTAAAATTTCCATTTGACACATTAAAAAGGATAAAACGAAGAAAAATTTCGGATTTCATATTACTTTTTTAACTTAGGCTTTATACAACTGTTTTGAAAATAAATGATGATTTCAATTTTTGACATTCGTTTTTCTTTGAATAAACACGAAATATCATTTTAATATTTCACAATTAAAGTAACAAAAAAACATTTTTTTATTGTATTCTATTAAAATAATTACTTGTTACTTTTACCAGTTTGGGGTGAGGTGCGTTTTAATAATAAAATAATATTACTTTATTTATCAGAGAGAATTTTAGGAAAGGTACTTTGTGACGAGGCGCGGATAGAAGGGCCACGAAAGGGCTTGCGGAAAGGTTGACCTTTGGAATACGAATCTCACGTATACTTATAAGGCATACCAAACATCGCCTGATTCCCCAAGGGCGGAAGCCACCCTTATTTCTCAGCGGAATACTAGACAATTCCAAGGAATGGGGGCTGGTAACGACACGACGAATCAATGGGTTCGGTGGTCTGGTGGCAGAAACGGCGATGTCGATCGGGGACCTTACGAGGGTTGGAGGGCGAAGCCATTTATTTATCTTTGCCCTTGTATTCGAAAGAGGACGTTATGAAAGTCTGATTGGAAACGGACGTGAGTATCAATCATTGTCATTTAAGAATGGAAAAAATCTCGACCGGCAAATATAAATAAACGTGACCGACTCGTTGATTGATATCCGTTGTTCATTTACATAACAACACTGTCGAACATTTATATTCACAATATTTTGAATTGTGTGCAAGATACTCTGAGTTACGACAAAAATATTTAGTCTTATTTCCAGAACTTTTTCATTACAAAAAGGAACAAAAAAGGAAGAGGCGTAGAGATAAAGGAATAAAAGAGAGAGAGAAGAAAGAAAGAGGGAAAGAGAGAGCGTGAGGAAGATAAAGAAAAAGAAAAAGAGAAAACAGAACGGGAAACAGCGAAAGACAGGCAGAGAGAGAGAGAGAAAGAAAGGGAGGGAGAGAGAGAGAGAGAGAGAGAGAGAGAGAGTGTATGTGTGTGTGCGCGTGTGTGATTGTCTAGCAAATATTTTTGTCAAATTCACTTCTTGCCATCACCGAATTATAATTACCGTTATTAAAATATACTTTTGATTAGTTTTAGCCCTCCTAGGCAGTGGAAAAAAGGGGTAGAGTAAAAAAATTGAGAAAGAAGAGCGAGAGAGAGAGGCGAAAAAGAGAGAGCGCAAGAGAAAGCGTGAGAAAGAAAAAGAAAAAGAAAGAGAGAAACATTAAGGGAAATATGGAAAGAAAGAAACAGAAAGGGAAATATCGAAAGAGAGAAACAGAGAGTGAAATAGCGAAAGACAGAAAGTGAGAGTGAGAGAAAGAAAGAGAGAGAGAGAGAGAGAGAGAAAGAGAGGAAGAGTGAGTGAATGAGTGTGTATGTGTGTGATTATCTAGCAGGTATTTTTGTCAAATTCACTTCTTACCAATCACCAAATTATAATTACCGTTATTAAAATATACATTTGATCAGTTTTAGCCCTCCTAGGCAGTGGAAAAAAGGGGTAGAGTAAAAAAATTGAGAAAGAAGAGTGAGAGAGAGAGGCAAAAAAGAGAGAGCGCAAGAGAAAGCGTGAGAGAGAAAAAGTAAAAGAAAGAGAGAAACATTAAGGGAAATAGTGAAAGAAAGAAACAGAAAGGGAAATAGCGAAAGAGAGAAACAGAGAGTGAAATAGCGAAAGACAGAAATTGAGAGAAAGAGAGAGAGAGAGAGAGAGAGAGAGAGAGAGAGAGAGAGAGAGAGAGAAAGAGTGAAAGAAAGAGAGGAAGAGTGAGTGAATGAGTGTGCGTGTGTGAGTGTGTGATTATCTAGCAAGTATTTTTGTCAAATTCACTTCTTACCAATCACCAAATTATAATTACCGTTATTAAAATATACATTTGATCAGTTTTAGCCCTCCTAGGCAGTGGAAAAAAGGGGTAGAGTAAAAAAATTGAGAAAGAAGAGTGAGAGAGAGAGGCAAAAAAGAGAGAGCGCAAGAGAAAGCGTGAGAGAGAAAAAGTAAAAGAAAGAGAGAAACATTAAGGGAAATAGTGAAAGAAAGAAACAGAAAGGGAAATAGCGAAAGAGAGAAACAGAGAGTGAAATAGCGAAAGACAGAAATTGAGAGAAAGAGAGAGAGAGAGAGAGAGAGAGAGAGAGAGAGAGAGAGAGAGAGAGAAAGAGTGAAAGAAAGAGAGGAAGAGTGAGTGAATGAGTGTGCGTGTGTGAGTGTGTGATTATCTAGCAAGTATTTTTGTCAAATTCACTTCTTACCAATCACCAAATTATAATTACCGTTATTAAAATATACATTTGATCAGTTTTAGCCCTCCTAGGCAGTGGAAAAAAGGGGTAGAGTAAAAAAATTGAGAAAGAAGAGTGAGAGAGAGAGGCAAAAAAGAGAGAGCGCAAGAGAAAGCGTGAGAGAGAAAAAGTAAAAGAAAGAGAGAAACATTAAGGGAAATAGTGAAAGAAAGAAACAGAAAGGGAAATAGCGAAAGAGAGAAACAGAGAGTGAAATAGCGAAAGACAGAAATTGAGAGAAAGAGAGAGAGAGAGAGAGAGAGAGAGAGAGAGAGAGAGAGAGAGAGAGAAAGAGTGAAAGAAAGAGAGGAAGAGTGAGTGAATGAGTGTGCGTGTGTGAGTGTGTGATTATCTAGCAAGTATTTTTGTCAAATTCACTTCTTACCAATCACCAAATTATAATTACCGTTGTTAAAATATACTTTTGATTAGTTTTAGCCCTCCTAGGGGGCAGTGGGAAAAAGAGATAGATTAAAAAAATGAAAGAGGGAGAGGGAGAGAGAGAGAGAGAGAGAGAGAGAGAGAGAGAGAGAGAGAGAGCAATAAGCATTTTGTCTAATTTGCTTCTTGCCAGTAATTTTTTTTAACAATATGGAAAATTCACTAATTTCGTGGTCCGCTTGACCAATTTTTTCATCTCAACAAAAAACCTTAATTAATTGTAAAATATGGAAAATATTTGATAATTAATGGAAACAAACTGCTATGAAATTAAAAACCAGTCTTAAAATTTATTCTCAAATGAAATGGGCGCTTCTAAAATCAGAATAGTCATTACATTACCAAATTTTAAAATTCATACTTGTCAATTACTTCAATTTTGTCACAATATGCATGTAATCAGTGCAGCAACACTTATGCGCATTATTACACATGCAAATGTACCAATTTTGATCGAGGAAGTTGGTGAAAATTTAATGAATAATGATTGGTTGAAGCAATATAACCAAATGTAATATAATGGTTTTGCTGAGGTACTAGAAATGTTCTAGAAATTAGACATTTTGATTTTTCTTTCTTTAAAGTAAACAGAAAAGTTGATCAAATACTGAAGATAATTCACATTTCTAATATAAAAAATTACTTGTGTTAAACAAGTTTTTAACGATTTACCGTCATATCGTCCCTCATTTTATGAAAGATGTCTTGATGGAAACGGATTTCCGACTGTCTACCCTCGATCCTTTGACACACTTTCTAAAACTAAAATTAATTCCGAATGGAAAACTCAAAAGTTAAAAAAAAAGAATTTCACTCCGTTGGATTTATTGACGTAAGCATACGGTGGTGAAATTTCTAAACCTAACATGCGAAACCACTGGCAGGTAATTACATCTCGAGTTGCTCAACTCAGATAGATAAGAAATGAATAGGCCGAATTAACTTACGTCTTTGTCAACCTAACGAAAATTACCTTAATTAAAGTAAAACTTAGCACCGTTTCAATTAATCTGAAAGCCTAGCGCTAAGCTGACTAGACTCAGAAGGTCTGTGCTTTGAGAAAGCCAAACAAGACTGAAATATAAATTAGTTTTCTAATAAAGCAAGAACCAATTTGAAACGTTCAAACAAATTTATGATTATATTTTAATGCTTTTATTATGCAATGTTTTAAAATCTCTTGTTTAGATTGAATAAAACCAAGTTTGTATGGTCATTTTCGATCAATTTACTTATTAAATCGCTGACTAGACACGTTTCGGCTACTACACATCCTCTGGTTTGTTAACAGGGTACTTTTCAATTTCAAGATGATTTGATGAAGTTGCACTCGCCAATAAACGCAAATTATTTTCCCGGGTCGAACCAAAAAATTTTTCCCGTCAAATTCAATTATAATTACATTTAAATTTAAATCCATCCGCAATTTTGTAATCATGAACAGATCCAACGTTCCGAGTGGTACAGCAAATTTGACAGGGACGATACGATCCGTGAAAAGGATCCCGCTGCGAATGAAGGGCAGCTCTTTCAAAATCCCATCTATAGAATTTTCATCAAAAGAACTGTCAACTGTTTTCTCTATGAGACTGATAATCTTACGTCTGTCCTATTCAAAGAGATATTTTGAATCGCGCATTCGTTTTTACACCAAATTCAGTAATATTATACCAGAGAAAAAACTATACGTAAAACTCCTTTGATGTAATAGCCGGAGGATTTGCAGGTTTTAAGAGTTCAAAAAAGATTATGCCATTTAAAAATCAGCTACGAATTTATAAAAAAAATTGTTAGGTAATAATTTCACGAGCCAATGTAATGGCAATCCAATAAACCATCTAATTGTAGCATTGGATTATTAACGTAAAGGCTTCGTAACGTGTTAAAAAAGGGGACCTATGATTTTGAGAATTTATTCAAAAGAATTGATTACAAAGTTATTGTGGATTTTGTGTAATGACAATGATCATTCTGACAGTGAGAAGGTTCAGGTTTTCTAAACCACTTCTAAAAAATGGATAATCGATGATTGATTGAGCAGATGGCACCTTCCAACGTCTTTCTCAGATGCTGGGAGAAACTGGTTCTTTCACTCGAAGATCGAGGAAAGACAATCAGCGAATTGATGTTGATGAGGAAATTTTGTATTCTATTAATGCAGCAGTGTCCACGCTCGCTGTGGGAGAGAAGATACATCCTTCACATTTCTAAAACGTTAATCATATACGAAGAGAGATTTTTTTTTACAATGCCACTTTTTTATTTTTGGAGTCAAATCTGATTAAAATAGAACAATCGTTTGTTAATCGTTTAAATTTCAGTTGAATAAAATTAAGGGTGGCGTACAAAAATAATATCGGGAGATATTGAGATTTAATAAAACTAACCTACAGCAAGGATTATAGTAATGTTTAATCGTAATTATACTAATTGAGTAGTTCGTGGAAATAATACAAATTAAAATTTAATCTCTCAAATTTATTGTCTTATATCTTTTGTCATCCTCCTTTTCTAGAATAAAATTGAAAAGTATTTATTATTATAACATTCTATAAGATCTTGCAAAAAAGTTAAATGCTTAATGCAACAATAACTGAAACCACAAATAGTATGGGCTGTACACCGTCTGCTAAGTTGGCTTAATGTCTAATAAATTGTCCTTTTTACCAATTTAATGTTTTGATTTAGGAGTATATTTACACATAAGTTATTATTGAAAACATTAATTCAGACCTTCAACAAGGTTGCCAATCAAATATTGTTACCAATGATGATAATAAATCTCAACTGAAATTATAACACAGCTTCTAATAAACTATGGGTAATCACGATGTTTGTTAGATGTTAACTCGTGTTAACTCGAATGGAGAAATGTCTAGTAAGATCGTGAACGCCCCCTTCTTTTCTTAGCATGTCAAACGTTAATTTTTCCGCAATGCTGCGCGTGGCGATTGGTAGAACCAAAAATAAAGCTGTAACAGTCCTTGAAGGCTTGTTGTTGGTTGTTATGGTTTTGTTTTCTGTTAAATTGTAAGATGCCAGAAGTTAATAAAAAAGGAAAATTCATCAACTATTTCATTCAAAATCCTATCTATGCACTCGAAAAGTGCTAACAAATGACACGCTTCAATTCGTGCCGACAAACCTAACTTGTATCCTAACGTCTAACAGGCTCCAACTTTATAAGAAAGGGGATGTGTCTATTATGAATGAGAGTATAAGGGCATGTCAGAAATTAACAAAAGAAATGTATTGGTCGGATTTAATTAATGCGTAATTAAGAATAGAAATACGTGTAAACAAAAATGCTGGTTACCTGACTGCCATGTGAGTTACCTACGCCCTAACGGCTAGCAATGTGACTACATTTTCGACTTAACATCTAACACTGGTCCTGGCCTGTGGGGTCGAGCAATGTTAAATAGCCGATTCTTACAAGTCTACGTCATCATTTTTCTCGATCTAACACGACCTAACAGAGTTAACATGGTTAACACAAAGATCGTGAATACCCCTACTATCATAACTCAGCAATTTTTTAAACCGGTACAGGAACTTTCTACAGGAAATTCCTCCTTTTCTATGTTTTCTGGTGTAATAATATCAATAAAAGAAAACTGAATTTACCTAATAAGATTTTTCTTTGTCAAAATTTTGCGTAAATCTTGTAAAAAATTTAATATAACTCGACAAAGTCTAACACAATTTATTTGATGTGTAAGCCTTAAATTGATAAAAGTCGGAGTGAAGCAAAAAAAAGAATGTGGTGGAGATATTGGGTATTAATAAAATTTTATAACTTCGGAGGAAAAAACACAAATGGTCCAGAGATGTTGTTTTTCCTCCTCAACTCCTTTTTTGAGGTTAGAAGAAGGGTTTCTCCGACTTACAGTTTTTCAAAGTTTTAATAATAAATTAATATTGTAATTATTTTATATGTGTGGTGATTAGTGACCGTTAATCGATAATTATTCAGAAATCGTGAGGTGCGGTCTGGTGTGATGTAGGTTTCAGAAAAACATTTTCTTTATCGTGCCAACGTTTCGATCTTTATTGAGATCATCTTCAGGGCTCAAAGTGTTTGTCTTCTGTGTAACTGTGCCATTCTTGCGTGTCGTGTTGAGAGTGCCAATAAAGATCGAAACGTTGGCACGATAAAGAAAATGTTTTTCTGAAATCTACATCACACCAGACCGCATATCACGATTTCTGAATAATTATTTTATATTTTATTCGTTACTTTTACATTTTTTAAGTGACTGTGTCAAAAAATAGTCTGTCTGAATTCTAAATAACAAATATACAGTGTGAATAAACAATTATCCCCGGTGTAAAATTGGCACAGTAACATTTCCTTTCTCTCGGCGATGGAGCAATCGGCAGGCTGGTCATAAATAACAATTTATTAAAGGAAGTGTCAGATTGTGTGAGAGAAACCAAACAATAAGTCATGTGACACATGCACTAACAATACTCCTTCTAATATCTACCTCTAAAGTGTATATCGCTATCGCACGCATTCGAAATCAATCTTAATATTTCAGCAGAGCGATGAGAAAAGTGGGACCCTCCTCCCGCTCACTATATTTTCAACCTATTGTCTTTTAAAGCTGTTCAATGGTAAACTTGGGCGGATGGAATAATTAATGAGAACCATAAATCCAGCCGTGAGATTAAAACAAGATTCTACAATGTGAATTATCTACGTTCGTTTTATACGCTTTTATAAATTTCCAGAAAATGTTCACCCCTCGGAAACACCGCTAAAACATTTTGTACGCTTTGTTTTCATTACATAATTTTCCTATGTATCTTCAGAAGGTATTTGACAAAATCGTGCTCCTTCTCTATTTTTTTACGTACAGAAGAAACATTTATCTCGACTAACTCTTACACGATAAAAGGTTTTGACATTTTTGTTGAATCGTAGACTACTGCACATTCGCCATTTTTGATAAGAAACAATAATAAATATCATACAATTAATTAAGGTTTTTAGTTGAGATAAAAAAGTCAATGGTACGAGCGGGATTCGAACCCACGATCTTCGGCTAGATACGCCACGGCTCTACCACTTGAGCTATCGTGGCCTCGATCCACTCGGACACCAACCTCCCATCTCAACCCCACCTTTTGAATTTTCCCTCCTTTTTCCCATTTTTCAAATGTCGTTTAATCAATTTGATTCTCGGCGACAAATGAAATGGCTACGGAGAGCTTTAGTGAAGGATACTTCGTTTTAAACTTATTAAATTCACTAGTTTCGTGGTCCGCTTGACCAATTAATAAATACAATGATGATACTGTATGATATTAATTGGTCAAGCGGACCACGAAACTAGTGAAAATAATAAATATATTAAATTATTTTGTTCCATCTACTTTTTTAATGTACAAGTGAAAAAGAACTGCCTTATTTCTGTAATATATTTGTTATTTATATATTATTACAACTACCCATTGGGTGTTAGGGACATGTGTCAAACAACTTTACAATAAATTTTTATAAATTTTTATTCTCAACTAAAATACCATGGGCTATGCCGGGATTCGAACCAAGAACCTCTAGCGTGGCGCATACGAGCCGGACCCTGGGCCATGTTCTACCACTCTCAATAACTTTCTTCCGCCAAATTAACCATTTTTGTTTTCAAATTCACAGTTTCTTTATAGAAATAAAAATTAGGAGATTGTATGAAAAATCTTTAAATAAAAAATAATTGGCCTCTTGTAATAATATATGAAAAATAATTACAATTAAAATAAACAAGTGATTTTTTAAAGATAATAATAAATATTTTAAAGACAAGTTATTTTATATTTTAAAAATAGAAGAATCAATTGATTGTATATTTTATTATCTTTATGTCTTACTTTTAATTGTAATTAATTTGTAAGTGGTGTTTTAGGTCAAAACCCATTTTATATGTTTTTTTAAATATCTTTGAAAAATATCTCAGAAATATAAATGCCATTCCCTCGCATTGAGCTACCACCCCATCTTGTCCATCCAGCGGATTTAGTAAGATTAATGAAGAATAATAATAAATAAGATTTGGTCTTTGGTCAACGGAGGCCGGGCCGAGAAGGAAAAGTGCCATACTTACAAGGTTGCCCATAGATCATACTAGGCTTGCACATGGGCACTTGCTAGCAGGAAAGATACCTCGTCGTGCTCATTACGTACCGAATGTTTAAGCCTTGAGCATATTTTACAATGCAGAAAACTAGATGCGTGCAGGATAAAATACGAAATCCTTGGTGACCTAGTCTTGGCACAGCAGCGGGAACGGATTGCTGTTCCAGTACCTTAGGACTATAAGAGTTTTTAAATGAATATATTACGCGTCTATGTGTTGTGTGTTATGTGTTGATGTGAATGTAAGTTATTAGCGTGAGTAAGGGAATTGTAGCTCAACCCGAGGAATATCGAATACTCTAGAGTGGAGAGTGTGTTTTCTGGAAAATAAAGTAATTTATTGATATGAATAGAGGGTTTAAACCCGTTCCGTGGAATATCGAGTTCTCTGAGGTAGTGAATGTGACAAGACAAGACTTGTTCTGGGAGGTGAAAGGACATCGACGTCGTCGGAATATCAAGTACCAAAACGCCGGACGTGCGCTTTGGCTTTTCTTCTGGGGGGGGGGGCGGTTTTTTTCGAGGCATGTCTGTCGGCACTTAGCCTTGGCGGGTGTTCTAGCACCCACTGTCGACTGTTAGGCCGCCAGGCAGTTCTTTACATGTTTTTTCTGATCTCTTAATAGCAATTTAACAACTTGAGATACCTGAGAGCGCACTGATTGTGAAGAGTGAGTCTTGTGATTGAGGATCCCAATCCGACCTGCGGGATTTATTTTCCGCAGACTCGGATACATCCCCCCGAGACGACTGGCTGGGATGGGGGCGACTAGTTCGGCTCTTGAACGGCCATCTCGTCTCACCCACCTTGGGAGTGTGGCCAACTTTATTTGGAACTACGGCAACAACGGGTGGTATAGTGTGGTTTGGGACTCGAGACCCCGAAACGGCTCACCTCGTGTTCTCATCCACGGCCCTTTTTCTCCATCCGAGCTCCTTCATTCTATCCTGTGACCCCTCCTAACCCTTGGTTACAAGGGGGGTATCCGGTCAAAAAATAAAGGTGCAGCCCAGAGGGCGTGGCAACCTCTCTGAAGCACAAGCTGTACTCGTGTCGGCCTAGGGTTGGCATGTGCGGCGGGTGCCTTAGCAGAGTCACACGAGGGCCAGTGCACTAGATCCTGTCTGCATAGACGGGGGAGGGAGTATGGCCATCTGTACCACGGGGTAACTAAACCTCCCAAATTCAGCCCTAGTTACACTGGGAATGGATTCGTGGTGGTGCGTGGTGACGCTCCTGGCGGGAACTTAGACAGAGGCTGCTTCTATCTGTGACCTCAGTGAAGCTTGCGTATGGCCAACGTAACACCCCCCCCCGGCCTCATGGGAGACGTTGCGACCGGATGACAGCATGTAAGCGTTGAGGACGCAATGATCATGGTATAGTCCCTCGAATGGGTAAGTAAGCGAATGGAAGCGGTTAGTGAATCGGTGTCTCGGACTCGAGTATGCTTTGCATTGTTGTGCGTATGACCGGCGTGGTACCCTTGGGGAAGGGAAGGATCGGACCACCTAGGCTGAGCCTATGGCGTCCCTCGAATGCGCGTGACAGGTGTAGGCTGAGCTCGATAAGAGACTTTACCGTAGGCGGTGCTCATCTAGGGTGTGGTTAGCAATTCCACTTTAAACTAAACCTCTGCCGGGGCGTTCCCGGAAGTTTCTACGCTGGGGGAGCCTCTATACTACTAGAGATAGAGTGGCCTTCTCTATCTAGAGAGTACGCGGGGGGTGACAGGGCGATGTATTTCGGCCTGTTATCCCCTCGCGTGCGGCATACGACCCGATGCACAATGCGGGCCCGACCATTCGGAGTGGACAAGCGGAGAGCGAGGTTGTCTCGGCCCTTAGGGGCTGCGACACCTCTACACCAATGCTGCGGCGGTAACATCATTCCGTCGTATGCAGAAGTGCGTCAGCTCTCACCTTGAGAATCAAAACGTCCGATAAGGCCAAAAGGCCAGGTGCGGACGCTAAAGATCCTCTTGTCTTGTTGACGATGAGTACTCGGGAACACAACCTGAGATACAGTAGAGAGGTTAGCATGTTAAGAAAACTGGAAGAACAGACGGCCGGCAATAACCCCTTGTTTGTCGGCCCATAAATATAAACACTAGTACAAATACTGTTATTAATTATTTATAACTTTTAACTTAAGTTGTACCAATCGAATACATTGTCGAGCATTAAAAAATCCATTAGGGGTATTCATGATGTTTGTAAGATTCTGCGCATGGCGACTGGTAGAACCAAAAATAAAGCTATATCAGTTCTTGAAGGCTTGTCATTGTTTGTTTTGATTTTCTTTTGTATTGTAAGATTGTAAGATTCCAGAAGTTAATATAAAAGAAAAAATAATCAACTCTTTCATTCAAAATACTATCTATGCTCTCGAAAAGTACTAACAAATGACAAGATTCAATTCGTGCCGACATATCTAACTTGTATCCTAACCTCTAACAGCCTACAACGATATAGATTAGAGAATGTATCTATTAAGAATGAGAGTATAAGGACAAGTCAAAAATTAACAAAGAACAAAGTGTGAAGAAAAAAGTGTAAAGAAAAAACAGCTGTTAAATTCATGGCTGCCATGTTGGTAACCTACTCCCTAACGGATAGCAATGTGACTACATTTTCCACCTAACACCTAACATTGGCCCTGGCCTGTTAGATCGAACAATGTTAATTAGCCGATACTAAAAAGTAGTCTACGTCATCATTTTTCTCGATCAAACAGGACCTAATAGAGTTAGCAGGTTTAACGCAAAGATCATGAATACCCCTTTTATTTTTACTCTTTATGAAAGTTTTTACAAGTTTTATTCAGATTTTTGTTGGAATTTTCCACAAGGAAAAATCTCCTTAGGTAAATTCAGTTTTCTTTTGAAGGCTGTTATTTCTCCAGAAAACATACAAAAGGGGGTTGACAAAAGGTAAAAAGCAATAAATTTGAAATAGCGCGGTATCTCATTGTGCGTTTATTTAATAATGCGACTCCGGAAAGCGACTCTGCTGAACCTTGATGGTATTAGCAGAATGAAAGCCTTCCAAAGGGTTTAAAGGCATCAACCTTCCTTGCTTCCGGTTCCGTTTTTCTTTTTTTCCCCTATCCCCCGGTTACAGCCTTGTAATGCGGCGATTCCGCATTCATATGTTTTATTGCAAGCCCTCGCAGCGATAAATCCGCTGATAAAGCAAGGCGAAAAAGCCGAGTGGGAGGTGAGGGTTGAAATGATGTGGTGTACGTCATTAGCCGAAAACCCACCCCCGGCCGCTACTCAATTCCACCCCAACTGAGACAAACCTTACAGATAAATATAAATTAGTTGCACCATCCGATGGTGTAATAATAAGGGAGGATATATCTCAATTATATGCAATTGACGACCTCGTGTCACTCACTCCTTTTGGGAAGTGAGTTTTATTAACGCTCGATTTTTTATATAGGCTTTTACCGGCAGTTCTTTTGACCCTAGTCAGAGTCCATTACCCATAGACTCAAAAGCGACGCCAGGCCGCGCAGCAGAAAAGCATGTCGCCACCACCCAATGATAGACCTCCCCCCCAAAAAAATCAATCTGTTTCTTTCGTTTTTTTTATACATATTCTTTTTCGAAAATTTACAAGCCTTATGGAAAAGTTCAACCAGTCCAGGGATCTGAGACTAACGCTCCCTGGAACTTGAAAGCCTTAAGCCAGAAACACACTTACCCGATGCTACGTCATGCGACGCTACCCGACGCAAATCAAAACCTCGATTTTCCATAAGGTTGCATTACCCCCGTGCACATCTGCCCGACGCTATGCCACGCTAACCTACCCGACGCTCTGGGATCCCCACTGTCCAGATTTTCGTCGGGTCGCATCGAGTACAGTCGAAGACAAAAGAAACGGACACACATATTTTTATTCAAACTACATGTATTATTGTCGTTATATTAATTACAACATACTTATTTTCATATAAACCAAATTAACGGTGATTAAAAATTAATTAGTTTTTATTGAAAAAATTAATTTTAATGGTTTAGTAGAAAATTAATCAAAACGCCGGAATACGATTTTTTGATATAATGAATTTTACTAACAATTTATTGTACTCGCTTCGGCGGAACAATTTATTACACGGTTTTGCTCATAAAATTTAATTAACTATTTATTTCATAGTTTTTCTCGTAAAATTACACCATTTTGTAATGTCGGATAGCATCAGAACAGGACTCTCATATTTTTTGTAATTTATTTCAAACTAAGTACATGTAATTTTGTCGTTATATTAATTACAACATGTTATTTTAATGTAAACTAAATTAAACGAGATCAAAAATGCATAAGTTTTTATAAACATTGTTTAATTATGGTGGTTAGGTGTAACTTTATTTAAAACAATTAAGTTTAACAAACAATTTATTAGATGGTTGTGCTCATAAAATTTAACTAGCAATTTATTACAAGGTTTTGCTCAAAATAGTGCATTAAAAACAAAAGATGCGTTGCGATTGTGATAGTGATTATTGTGATAAACGCTGTGGACTGTACGCGACGTGTGCTTGCGTCGGATAGTTGTGCACACCCCACCAAAACGCGGCAAGGCGTCGGGTAGCATCGGGTAGCGTCGCATGGCAGAGCATCGGGTAAGTGTGTTCCTGGCTTTAGGCTAACGCCGCGAGGCCCACCTCCGGCCATGAGGACAAATTTTTTAAATTAATTTTAGGGCTGGCAAATTACATCGGTCATTTTAGCCCCTCTCTAAAAAAGGGTTAATTTTTAATGTTTAAACTTGCGAAGAATGAAATGGCTGACGATGTTCGATGTATTTTGACGGGCCTAAAATAAAAAAAATAAAAAAAATAAAAAAATAACGGGATGGATAAAGATCGAAAAATTCATGTTCAGTCTTACAATTCTTTGTTCGAGTACTACCGGTAAATGCCTTTGTATACATTCCAGAAGTAATAGCTCAAAATGACACCTTTTTTTTAGGTTAGGAAAAGCATAGATTTTTATAGTAACATATCGCGTCTACGAACGTGTCAAGGCATTTTCACTCCATACTTGAACATCATAAATCATCCGCCATTCACAATGTGTCATATTAGAAACGAAGAACATGATCTGAGCTAGATTCTGAGCTGGAAGAACATCGTTCCTCAAGTACTAGTACAGGCTCTATCCAGTTGAGTTTTTACTTTCTTAAAAATTTTATTAACCTATTAGTTTTGTATGTATTCATGGAGAGTTCATCAATAGTCCTCGCGGCGTATGGCAGATTAGGGAAACACAAAAGCTTCCAGGACTCGTTAGCCTCAGATCCCAGAAAAGTTAGGATTTTCCTTATGGCTTGTAAATTATTTTTATCCACATACCCGAAAAATGATTTGTGTTTAAAAAAATTGACTGCAAGTTAGTTTGATTCTTTGGGCCGTCTATCGTTTCGTGGTGGTCATTATGCCCTAGCATATTATCCAATTAGACGATTCATTTTTCTGGGGAATGGGAGTTTTCAGAAAATTCCAGGGTGGAAGGTGGGAACGGAACCCACGACCGACACATTCACTATTCGGCTACCGCAGCCCTCTTGATGAAATATTCAAACATTGATTTATGACCAAATCATTAAACGACTCCTCAGTTAATATTTGAAAGTTGTTCTTACCCGGTTTAGTTATGAATGCGGGCTACAGAACGTTAGTAGCATAACGACAATGTCCGCGATGCCATTTACTCCCATTTTCCTTTCTAGTTAAACCCCTTGTCTACTCCATCATAGCCGACATCTACATTTAATTGACGTTTAATTCGCAGTCATTCTCTTGGGAGAACTACGCACAACACACCGAGTTGAACACGCTAGTAATTTCAATGATGGGGAGGAGATGTGGGAAAAGCGGCTTTCACAGGAAGAACATAATGGGAAACCTTTAATTGAACTATTCCCCTTTCTTTGTTACGCCCTGTTTGAATCGACTTTGCAAAGTTGGCTGTTTAGTAATAAATTCTTTTTAGTGCGTATATCAGTTAGGAAATACTATTAGAATCAAAGAATTGCTGATCAAACAGATTTTTTTAAAACAAACAGTGGATAAAAAAACGCAAATTTTTGCGAGTGTTACATATTAAACAAATATAAGTAGATTTCTTTTTAATTGAATATTATATTCTGCAATAAGTTGATTGTCAGAACGTTTCCAAAGTTTGTTGTGTAGATCCAATCGTCTTTTTCCGCAGTCATCTGGCCTTTGGACGCCCTACTAAGGGATAATTTTGATTATTTTTTTCTTTTCCTTTTTTAACGACTAATGCCACCCGTTAAAACTTATTTCTATAGTTACACGAGGATTATTTAATTTATATGTAGAAGAATAGGTAAATACTTAAAAAACAAAATAATGGCTTCCTAATGTTCTTTCGAAATAATCCAGAAAAATTAAAAGAAACATACAGGAAGAATAAAACATTTTTGAGTACAATGATGATTTTTTCGAGACGACTCAAAATGTTTTGTCTCTTTTAATACCGAGAATTTACACCTCTGGGACGAATCACGTCCGTTAAACGCCTTGGAAAAGATTTCTGCTAAAATCTTGAGGAATTATTTTCTATTGTTACTATTAGTATTCCAAGGACGACCATTTCCAAATCTGCTAGGGTTAGGACTTCGCTTATGTTGGTATCAAATATGTTCGATTGGGTTCAAATCTGTACTTCGAGTTAGCCACATCAACCACTCAATTTTAACCTCATTCAGGTATACATCCGCAATACGTGCTCTATGGTGTGTGACATCATCCTGCATTGGCAAGAATCTCGCACCAATGGGCATATGGCACTACACGGTCTTCGTTTATGCCTCGTAAGTTCATATATGAAGTTAGAGATCTTTCTCGCACGAAAACCAATTCGGTGCTGGAGTCCAAGGAAGTGCCCACCCTAGACCATCAATGACCCACCGTGCAATGCCACCTAAGGAACCATAAAGCATGAAGCGTACTTTTCTCCTGAGTGTCTCCATATGAAATTACGCCCATCTGAAGATTTTAGGCCAACCCTCGTCTCATCTGTATAGAAAACGCGACCCCAATCTTCCAATGACTACTTTTTTTTATATCTTTTTTTACGAGGGTTCGCAACAGCAGAGGTTATATCAGCCATCAGGGTGTCGGTGTTTTTGAAAAAAAGCCCATTTGTAAGTATGTCTGTCGGGTTCGAATGCAGGGCCGCTGGATTCGAACCCGTGACCTTTACCTTACAGTGATGAGCGCCGTGTCAACGACTAAACCTTGCGGCCACCGACGCCTCTCCAATGACTAATTCACAAGTTTTCTTGCGATTTGAAACCTGGCCGTTTTCTGAGCTGTGGTAACAAGAGGTCTACAAGGCGAAGGCCGGGCCCTGAGATTAATTTCGTTTAGCTTTCTTCTAACATCCCTAGAGGACATCGAAACATTTCGGTCTTGTCTTATCAAATGTCTATACAATGTCTATATCTCATATATANTTAACATTTATACCGTTTCCTCACCGACTAATTTATTTTATATTATAAAAAATTCACAAATATACTGGAATATTTTTTCATGCTTTTATTTCATACCATCTTTTTTAATTTTTAAAAGAAAGGGCAGATTAGAAGGGACAAAGTATTGGTACCAAGTATTGGTTGGTTGATTTGACCAAAAAAAGCTATGGATAGATAGATAGATAGGGAGTGAGTTAAGAAAGAAGAGGGACAGAGTTAAATGGACATGGATGGAAAGAGAGAGAGAGAGAGAGAGAGAGATAAGTGAAGAGGGAAAGAGAAATAAACACATGGACAAATAAATATTAATATAAATATGAAGTGAGGTATATATGAAAGACGGAGAGTGATATACTGAAGAATATAGAAAGAAATAAACGTAGTCTTACTCTCTAATAAGCTGAACTATTCTTTTCTCAAATTTTTTTATAGGTTATTATGCATTTTGTTGTTTACAATATAAAGTCGAAATTGTAAACTCGCTCAAGCGTGTCGATTTGAACAGAATTTACACTACGAATAAGGAGCATTTTGGACTACCCCTAGTTCCAGAATAAAAGATGAACTGTGCAGACACTGATGTGCACTAAGTATGCCAAATTTAGACGCAAAGGGACACGATCAAATGCTTCAACTGAAAGTAACTTTTAATGTTCGTCGTTTTGTATCAAATTTGTCATAAAGAAGTAACGATTATAGAAGTGACCTCCTTGATTCTTTTTAATATTGTATATGTGATATTAATATTTAATAATTATATTAAAATAACAAAAAACTGAACGCTCAATTGAACAATAATATTTAAAGGAAAGAAAGGCTTTCGAGGTTCTCTACAGATTTTAATTTGCCCAGCGTCGTCTCGAAAGATAAAAAATTGCGATATGTACTGTTATTTAGCAAATGCATTGAGGGATGAAAGATATTTATCAGAGGGGTGTAAAAACTATCCGGGTAGAGTATGAGGGATGTGCACGATGGGGAGCAGTATAAATTGAACATTTATTTACCCAAGTACGCCCCCCCTCGCAAACCACCCCGTTGAGAGAGTTCCTTGCATAATATTCGAGGGAGGAGTAAGTGAGGTCACGCAAGGCTTTTCCATGGCGAATCCTCACATCATGCAATCGCATGCAATCGTCACGCTAAAGATTCCTTTCGTCGCATTCATTTAAGCGAAACCCCTGTGGGAAAATCGTCTTTCAATTTCAACAATATTTTTATTATGGATCGGTGAAAAAAAATCTATGCGGATGTTTTTTATGCACAAACATGATTGATCGATATACAAATCTATTTCAACTAGAAAATAGTGACAATGACTCGATGTTTTCCTTTCTTGCAGTGAAATATATTTTTGTGATACCATATAAAGAGCGAGTAGGTTTTCGCCTCGATATCTCGACGCCTGTCCTTCGACCCGTTCGTTAGAAACTTAACCGTCTCGGCAAACTGTGGTTGTCTTGGTCGGGACACTGGTATAGAGCGTATCGAAAAGGTAGGTAGCTAAGTCCAAGGCCTAATCACACTCCAGCCCTCTGATGCAAAAATGCAATAAAAACATAATTAAGACAAAGTGGCGACGTCAGTGGGTTAGGACGGCACAGAAGCTCTTACGTATCAAGAGCTCTGTCGGGAGGTGGCCCTCAGAGGATATGACTTGCATAAGAACGGGGGGTCATCCTCGATTAAGAATAGGCAACGGTAGGTTGACGGACACTTAATTTGAAACAGAGTCAAAGTATTATTTGGCTGTCGCTCGACAAGTCCTATGTAACTGAAATGTGCCGTTGGTTGGCTCCATACAGAGAACGTGTAGGAATGCCATCAAATATAAAAATGTGCTTGAGCACAGCAGCGAGTTTTTCATTCCCTTGTTTCAATTTTTGGAGGAAACAAAGTTTTTTTGTACATAGTACTAATAGATATCTCGTCTTGTGTCTTGTTCTGACTATATTGAAAATGAATTTATTTATTAGCGTGCATGTATAGTGCGAGAGATCCGATGGTATAATTGAGTAAGTGTGGGATTGTTTATAACCTAGCTTTTTATAACCCCTAGAGCCCAACTCGCTGGCTGGACGGGTAGGACCGAGGAAGTTGTAGATAATTGCGTCCAGCCAGTTAAATAATGTAAAAAAGGGATATTTCCGAAACCTACTAATTTTGATTTGTTTATCATAAAGGCCACTCTGGCGTCATCTGGAGTGAACGTAGCCCCATTTTGATCACTTGGTGTGAAATAAAAATGTCAGAAGATTTTGCTATAGAGGTAAAAGAACGGTACAGTAATACTAATAAAATAAGATGAGGGCATATAAAGTTTTTTTAACGAGGGTTCGCCACAACAGAGTTCAAATTAACCCTCAGGGTGCCGGTGTTTTTGAAAAAAAGCCCATTTGTAAGTATGTCGGGTTTGAGTGCAGGGCCGCTGGATTCGAACCCAGGACCTTTACCTTACAGTGATGAGCGCCGTCTCAACGCACCGTTAAGGCCACCGACGCCCCCTTTTATTTTTGTTTTAAGAAATAATATACATCTAAATGTTACGTAATAGTTTTCGATTGAAAATCGATTGATTTTTTATTTTTGATTTGAGCAATACTGTTATGTTCGAATTGAAAATTATGATTAAATTTTTGTTATCAAAATAAATATTAAAACACTAAACTTTAACAGATTTAAACTAGTAGATCTAGTACTTTAAAAACTTTGCTCTGAGATTCTGACAGAATTTTTATAGTTCTTTCGAGGTTTGTTCACATAGCAGGTCGAATGCCGTATCAACAAAAAAGTTTCTTACAATATTTTTGTCGTGGCTCGGCTTCTTTAAGAATGGCAAGAAATGAAAAAAGTTTACTTTCTCGTAAATTTTTTATATGGATTTCTCCCAAATTAAAAAAATTATTACAACTGCAACATAATGTTAAAATTGATCAATCTGTTTTAATAATCTTGCCAAATAAAACTTAAAAATGCGAAAGTTGAAATAATATAATATTATAATATATACTTTAAAAAATTAAATTGTTTTTTAAACATTAAGTATAAAAAAATATCCTTACTAGAGAGATGAAAGAAGATGGATAGACAGACAAGATAGGCAGAAAGAGTAAAAAAAGAAGAAGAGAGAGATAAATAAATTAAAAAGTAGTGAGAGAGAGAGGGGAGTAGGAAAAGGAAAAAGAGGGATAGAGATAAAATATGGATGGAAATAGAGATAGATAGATAGATAGATAGAGAGAGAGAGAGAGAGAGAGAGAGAGAGAGAGAGAGAGAGAGAGANACCCACGATCTTCGGCTAGATACGCCGCTGCTCTACCACTTGAGCTATCGTGACCTCGATCCACTCGGACACTAACTTCCCATCTCAACCCCACTTTTTTTGAATTTCCCCTCCTTTTTGCCATTTTTCAAATGTCGTGTAATAGGATTGGATTCTCGACGACTAATGTTTTTCTATATGTTTTTCGTTTTCCACTTAATCTGTGATAAAGGATATTTTAAATGAACCTTCCACATTTTTTCCAACTATTTCAAACCAACATTAACTCTACAAAAATATATAAATATTGGAGATAAAAATAAGTGTTTTTTTACTGGTTTACCTCGATTCATAGCACTTAAGAGTAAAAAAAATTTAATTTAGTTTTTTTCTTCGTTTCAACAACAATATTTTAATTTGGAAAACCCGTAGGAAATAATTTTTTCTTAAGTTCTCTATTCAAAAAATTAAGCGGGAAAAAAGGACTGGTTTTCAGAAACAGTTTTATGTAGGAAAATGTATAAATGGGCTAAAAAATAGTATCGTGAGTTTATCTCTGATAGGCTAAATTTTTTCGTAAAATTTTGAAACAAATAATTTTCTATAAATGCATGAAGTATTAATTTAAATATATCAGTTAAATCTCAATGTGTTAAACATATATTTAAAAAAAATTTATGTAAAAATTATGGACAGAGTTACTTTCAGTTATGATTCACATGCAATAAAGGCAAACCCGATTAGCTCTAAGGGCCAAAAATATAGCATTAAAAAGGGAAGGTTAAAAGGGAATTAATAATAATAAATGAAAGTAAAAGAATTTTGTAATAATTGAGGAAGCGGATGGAATATTTCATTAAATAAATAATTAAGCGCTTCTTTTGAAGAGACTGAACTATTCATAATGTAGTGACTTCCATTAAATGGCTTGGTCAAATTGTTAAATTACAAAATTCCGCACTTTCAAACTTAGAAAATTGATTAGTAATCTACAGCAAGAACGTATTCTCCCTATGTCAATTGGATTAACCGTTGTGGAGCTTCCAAAATTGTGGTCCAAAGACTTCTTGGGGGTCACCCGACCCTAACTAGGTCAATGGCGAACTTAAAAAAAATTAATAATTACAAAACTAAACGTAGAAATGTATGGTGTTTAGTGACCGTTAGTTAATGATTACTGGGAGATCGTGAGATGCGGTCTGGTGAGACGTAGGTTTCAGAAATACATTTTGTTTATCGTGCCAACGTTACGATCTTTATTCAGATCATCTTCAGGGACTGGGATTTATAAACATTGTTTAAAATTTACAAGTACATGTAGGGTGTGAAAAAATCCAACGTATAGACATAAAATCAATATCTCACTGGTACTCTCAACACGACACACAAGAATGAGACAACTACACAGAAAACTAAACAGTTTGAGTGAGTACAAATACTTTGACTGAATTTAAAGTTCAAACTTTGTATAAATTTGTGTAGAGATTAGTGACCGTTAATCGATAGTTATTCAGATATCGTGAGATGCGGTCGGGTGTGATGTAGGTTTCAGAAAAACATTTTCTTTATCGTGCCAACGTTTCGATCTTTTATTGAGATCATCTTCAGGGCCTGGGATTTACAAACAATGTTTACATTTAACAAAT
>NW_019394191.1:89407-243025 GCF_000648675.2 Cimex lectularius
TCATTAAATTCACTAATTTCGTGGTCCGCTTGACCAATTAATATATCACAATTAATTAAAGTTTTTAGTTGAGATAAAAAAGTCAATGGCACGAGCGGGATTCGAACCCACGATCTTCGGCTTGATAAGCCGCTGCTCTACCACTTGAGCTAACTTGACCTCGGTCCACTCGGACACCAACTTCCCATCTCAACGACACCTTTTGAATTTTCCCTCCTTTTTGCCATTTTTCAAATGTCGTGTAATCGGGATGGATTTTCGACGACAAATGAAATGGCCACCGAGAGTTTTACGGAAGTATACTTCATTTTTAATCATTAAATTCAATAATTTCGTGGTCCGCTTGACCGATTAAAAAGGAAAAATGGCAAAAAGGAGGGAAAATTCAAAAGGTGGGGTTGAGATGGGAAGTTAGTGTCTGAGTGGATCGAGGTCACGATAGCTCAAGTGGTAGAGCAGCGGCGTATCAAGCCGAAGATCGTGGGTTCGAATCCCTCTCGTGCAATTAACTTTTTTATCTCAACGAAAAACCTTAATTAATTGTGATATATTAATTGGTCAAGCGGACCACGAAATTAGTGAATTTAATGATTAAAAATGAAGTATACTTCACTAATGCTCTCCGTGGCCATTTCATTTATCGCCCAGAATCCAATCCGATTATACGACATTTGAAAAATGTCGAAAAGGAGGGAAAAATGGTAAAAATCCATTTGGGTCTAAATGTATTCCATATAAATACGACCTTTGTTTTCATTTATTTGCCTAACATGTGAAATGACGTTTAAACGCATAAAAGTACGCTTTTTAGGTCACCATAGCTCAAGTAGTAGAGCAGCGGCGTATCAAGCCGAAGATCGTGGGTACGAATCCCGCTCGTGCCATTGACTTTTTCACGAAAAATGGAATGTTTATAAATCTGAGGCCCTGAAGAGATCTCAATAAAGATCGAAACGTTGGCACAATAAAGAAAATATTTTTTTTTTTCCCAATTATTACTTTATTTCAATTTTATTATTCCAATAATAATAAACGTAGAATGAATAAATAAAATTTAAAAACTAATAACTAAACTAATAATGAATACTGTAAAGGAAAGTTTTTTTATTTTTATTTATTCATTCTAACTTAATTTTTGCACATGCAAGCAAAATAGGTAAGCTAAGTGAGACGGACGGGACTAAACAAGTCAGTCGATCGGTTTCTTTAAAAATTTCAATGATGATACTGGCGTTCCATTTCCAGTGTATATAAAAAGTCGTCTTCGAAAATGTGATTCAAGTTTAAACTTCCTAACACTACCTGTTTGTGTCGTTGATCGGTTATTTACTCCAATATGGATCGGTGGCTGAAGTCTGGATCTCTGAAGAAGCATGCAGTTTTTCCATCACCTACACAGCCAGCAAAGCGTGCGATTGGGAATTTGCCGGCAGGATCTTAGCAGGATCCAGCATGCTCAAATTCTACAAGTCACCGAATAGGCCCAAGTCAAACAACCAGTGGATGTGGACTATCTAAGAAGTGTGCCACGAGGACTACTTAGATTTGTATTTTATGGAGAATGACGAGGGTAAAGCTCAGGGTGGGATATGCGTGAAAGTCTTTCCAAACAGTTCAATGGTTCCAGTTAAATTCCGTCGTCAATTCGAGTGAACACACCCACAACTCCCGGAGAAATAAACTGATTTTTTCACAAAGCGCTGAATTGGATGTTTCTAAAAGCTTCATTAAAACTCATACAAAAACTGTCATTGAAAACGCACTAAAAGCGTATTAGTTGATAAGTTATCGAGTGGTACAGGCAGGTAAAGTTTATACCATCGCGGAAACCTTCTTAAAACAGCGTGTTAACGATATTGTATCTTGCATACTTAACTAAAAAGCAGTAAAACTTTTATGTACGGTGCCATTATCAAACATTACTGTCAAACGCCGGATACTCAATTTATCAAATGATATGAAAAAATCGCTGGTTTCTGGGAATCCAACACAATTCTTATTATATCCAAATCGACAAATCAACTGATGTCGTGGGGTTGGCTATTTTATTGGCTTTTGTCCGTTATGAATACCCGGGATGTTGCGAGGAAGATATTCTTTTTTGCAAACCATTTCCTGCCAATGCAACAGGTGCTGAAATATTCCGTTGGTTGGACGGTTTGGCAACTAACGAAATTCCATTGTCTAATTAAAATGACGTGGGCACAGAAGGTGCGAAAGCAATGACTGGCCGAACGATCGGAGTGATTATTAAAATAAAGATTTTTAGGTGAGATAAAAAAGTCAACGGCACGAGCGGGATTCGAACCCACGATCTTCGGCTTCATACGCCGCTGCTCTACCACTTAAGCTATCGTAACCTCGATCCACTCGGACATCAACTCCCCATCTCAACCGCACCTTTGAAATTTGATGACTAAATAATTAAATTATTAAAATGATGATAATGATGATAATAATTTAAATGATTAAAAATGAAGTATACTTCACTAAAGCTCTCCGTGGCCATTTCATGTGTGTCTTCGAGAATCCAACCCAATTACACGACATTTGAAAAATGGCAAAAAGGAGGGAAAATTCAAAAGGTGCGGTTGAGATGGGAAGTTGGTGTCCGAGTGGATCGAGGTCACGATAGCTCAAGGGGCAGAGCAGCGGCGTATCAAGCCGAAGATCTTGGGTTCGAATCCCGCTCGTGCCAGTGACTTTTTTATCCCAATGAAAACCTTAATTAATTGTAAGATTATTCATCATGTTGAAATTGAAGAAACTGACTTATACTATGCAAAACTCTTATATGAAATTAAATTGATAGGAATACTTTTAAAATTTTCGAGGTCTTCACTTCGTAGACATTTCAGTATAGATGTTACCATTTCAACGTTAGGTATCATGAGAATGGTAAAAATCCATTTGGGTCTAAATGTATTCCATATAAATATGACCTTTGTTTTCATTTGTTTGCCTAACATGTGAAATCACGTTTAAACGCATAAAAGTACGCTTTTTAGGTCACCATAGCTCAAGTAGTAGAGCAGCGGCGTATCAAGCCGAAGATCGCGGGTTCGAATCCCGCTCGTGCCGTTGACTTTTTTATCTCACCTAAAAACCTTAATTAATTGTAACATATTAATTGGTCAAGCGGACCACGAAATTAGTGAAATGAAAATAAAGGTTAAATCGAAGACATGCTTTAGCTGTGAAACAAATGCCAGCCTCTTTTCCAAATGTGTTAGATGGGCCTGTTTAAATTTTTTTATAATATTCACTTATCAATCGCGGCCATTGAAGTCAAGACTTTTCATATTATTATGTGACGATATGAGAAGCCTCATTTCCTGCTCCTCCATACAGACGTGAGGTGGCTGTCTTGCGCGAAAGATATTGCACGATTAGACTAATTACTTTATGGTCCTATCCCTGTTGGTGGACCAACGTTTTCAATGATGAGAAATGGCAATGTTTATTGTCGTATTTATCAGATATTTTCATGAAAATGAATTAGTCTTTCTTTGCAAGGGAAGAGTACAACTACTGAATATGCTAATGACAACGTTCGTGCCTTCAAAATAATAATAATAATAAAATAAAAAAAATAAAGATAAAAATACAGTTTTTGGTTGAATTTGTTGAGACGGAAGCGGTGGAGTGTTTTCTTGTGTTAAATGATTTTTTAAAAGAAAACAAACTGGAGCTTGCGAAAGGCTTGTCGATTGATGAAGTATCGACACAACAGATCGAGGTACAATGCTGCAAGACCATGGATGGTGGTCAAACTGCCTTCAGTTTCGACATAGTCAACCAGTCTACAGTCAAATGAATACGAAAGTTTCATATACATTACATAAGTCTCCAACTTGAAATCTACTTGAACACCGATACCCCTATTATTGGCTCCGTCTGGATAACAAACAAATTCAACCGCTAGTTGAAAAAGCAAAACGTGCTCTTCTTCCATTTGCCGCAACTTACTTACCTGAATCCGGTTTTTCTATTTACACAACGACCAAAACTAAATATCGAAGCTATCCAGATGCTGAATCCAGATATCCGTCTCCTTCTATCAAAAGTTAAATCCAACATATCCAAATTGTGCAGGCTAAAACAACCTCACTATTCCCATTAATTCATTAATCACTAATGTTCGAATTATTACATCTGAATTTGGCTCGAGTTTTACATATCTATGGATTCCGTTCTGTCCAATTTGATTTTTTGTTCGGGATTTTGTAAATAAATTTAAGTACCTCAATCTAATCTTTGTTTTCAAAGTGATATCCCCTCTGTCACCTAATTAGGAATGTACTGGCTACTATAAGTGAATAATTTTAAATACTTCAATGAGAGGAGTCCGCACATTGGGTTGTGTTTTGTGAAAGGGGTTCGTTGGAGAGAGAAAGAGAGAGGGTGAGGGAGAGGTGAAAAGAGAGAGAGAGAGAGAGAGAGAGAGAGAGAGAGAGAGAGAGAGAGAGAGTCACGTTGGAATCACGACACAATTACGAACGACCTCATGACTGAGATTCAGTCAAATTGATAATGAAAACTTAATTTTCGCCCTACCGTGTCCAAACATAGGCCTGTTCATTAAAAAATAAGACATGTCCTTCATCAGTTCCCTCTTTAAATCATTGAACGACCGGGTTGTGATTTGTGATGTCATGCAACTTTTTTAATTACCGAGTCTACCCTTCTGAATCCAATAACTCATGAAATAGAAATGTGTGGTGGTTAGTGACCGTTAATCGATAATTATTCAGAAATCGTGAGATGCAGTCTGGTGTGGTGTAGGTTTCAGAAAAACATTTTCTTTATCGTCCCAACAGCACTTTATTGAGCTCAACACGACACGCAAGAATGGCACAATTACGTAGAAAACAAACACTATGAGCCCATAAGATGATCTCAATAAAGAACGAAACGTTGGCACGATAAAGAAAATGTTTTTCTGAAACCTACATCACACCAGACCGCATCTCACGATTTCTGAATAATCACAAAATAGAGTTTGAACATATAAAAATACTTCCATATTCTTTTTTAATACTCTTTTGGGTGAAAAACAACAAATTAACAGCCTTACACTAACATTCAGGAAAAATTGAGCTTTTTTGACTCATTGATTAAGGGGATATTCTTTAGCCATAAATGTAGATAAGATGGTTTACGATAGGAATTTTATGAAAATAACATATGCAAAGAGCTCGACCAGGCAAACCCTTAAACTTGGTAAGATTACAGTTCTATTCAGCAAAGCCACAAAGCATTACCGTTACCAAAATACTAACTATATACTTGCAATATTGTCGGGAACAGAGACAGAAAGATTGGGGGAGAGAGAGAGAGAGAGAGAGAGAGAGAGAGAGAGAGACAGACAGACAGACAGACAGACAGTGTGAGAGTGAGACGGAGAGAAAGGGAGAGAGAGTGAGAGAAAAAAGAGATACATACAGACACATTGAAAAAGACAGAAAGAGAGACACAGAGGGCGAGCGAAAGTGAGAGAGAAAATATAGAGAGCGAAAGAGAGGGAAATAGAAAGATAGTANAGAGAGAGAGGAGCATATAAAGAGGGAGAGAGTGCATTGTAAGAAAACCAAACATATAAATCTATAAAAAAAGGAGATAATTTCAGATTAATTAAGTTTTATGTATAGTTCTAGATAAGCACCATTTTTATATTTTTTTAATTCTCATATTTGGAAAAGAAGAATTTGTAACTTTTATATTTAATTTGATATAACGTTTAATGTAATTAATTTCATTTCATCTGATTATCATGTTTTTTTCTACGAGCCCAATTATTTTCTATTGAACAAAAATCATGCTTACATTTCATATATTCGTGGTGTTTTAATGCTTTAAAAAGTGTTAACTTGCCATTGAAATGTGGTACTTCGAAGTTAAAAAGTTCATTTTAAATTTAAAATTGGTTAATCTGAACTTAAAACGGGTTCATCTGAAATCGAAAACGGTTAATTTGTTCTTAAAAAGGTTAATTTGATGTAAAAACTTATAACGTAAGACAGAACTTACGCCGTATTGGTCTCACTAGAAAGCCGGCATCGGACAAAACAACATTCCTCCAAGATTTTGCCCAGTTTTGGTTCTAGGGCCCTACAACGTCATTTACGCGCCGATGGATTGTTTTTAGCTCACCAACATAGGCCAAGTTGTACTTCGGAATCTCTGCAATGGTGCAAATTAATCAAGTGGAAACCGTATGCAATTCTCTGACTACTTTTGGCTTTCAAAAAGAAGATTCCACTAGATTTAAAACAGTAATTTATTTACTCCCTTGTTCGATGAACATTCCAGAGCATTAGTTCAAATTTTTAATTGTTTTTATATTTATCTACTTTCTTTTGTTTTAAGCAGGTTTTTATTTAGTATTTAGCAAGTTTTTTATGTTGCGTTCTATTGTTAATCTATGAACCACTAACTTTTCAGCATGTTTAGACGATTGACCAATTTATAATTTCCTGATTTTTGGGAATCGTTTTTTTTTTATATATCTGGTTATTTATGAAGATCGAAACTCGTGAAATTATTACCACAGAGAGATTTTCTTTCTGCTGTTTATATTTCTGGAATTCTTTGTTGACAAATAATGTGGATACATCTCCCTATGATTTTCGTAATCCTTTGACTCTTCTAGAACCTTAATCCTACCATAATCCAATTGATGAGTGCGAGTGGTCCTCCCGGCCGGATACAGTATTAATTTGAGCTATCCACCGTTCCCGAATATTATGGGAAAAGTCTGATCTAGGTTATTCTTGCCATTTTCTTACCACTGAAAGTTGTTAGTAATAAAAAATGTGCTTTTTCTCTCTAAATTTACCATGAATTTATGGCTGAACGTTATACACTGATAAATTGGAACTCAAGCCATCGAGATTATTAAAATTAGAATATTTTTTACCCGGTCTGTTCTCTCTGCAAGCGAGTTCCTCAGTTTTCATCGTTTGAATTCTGAAGATGTCGATTATTACCTTCGGCTTCCCTTGGGTCGAGACCTTGCAGGAATATTTCCCTTCCACGGCAGGTGAATGGTACATTTTATGGGCGGGCTAAAAAGCATCACTCGGCTTGACAAAGAAAGAAAAAGACCGTATTTTGAATAGATCTGCAATTTTCAAAGCAATCGGAGGGGCTACGCCCGACAACTTTTAGGCAGGTAGAATTCAATCACTTCAAAAACGCTTTCCCAACCCCAACGTCGGGAGAGTTTACAAGGATTTACATTTAATTTTAAACACTCCAACTCAAAACTCTTTCCCCGCAGAGAAGTCCTCTTCTGTGTCACCTGCCTGGAGACGAAATAACGATTCGCTCAACAAACTCGTCGAATAACTTCAATCCGGGGAAAGTCGATGACCGAGTGAAACGAAACCGGATGTGGGGCAGATCCGAATTTTTTTTTACAACTTTCTTGACAACATCCGGAATCGATGGTGGATTTCAATCATGTATCCCGCTTATAGAAGATGGGATTAGATAAAAAAAATCCGGCTTCGTATCAATCGCTTTAATAATCACGATTAAAAAAAAAACTGAGCTAAGTTGCAAATCGAGTTGTCAAAAATTACTCAACCTAGAAAAAATAAATAGTTTGATTTTTCAAAAACTCTACTTCAAACAATGCAATATTTACAGATTTATTAAATTTCTTAGAAAGTTACTGAATAAAATTATTTATTAAATGTTAACCTACATTTTCCAGGATTCGTCAAGTCAATTCGATTTTAGGAAAAACAGCAAAAACACTTTTTGCCATTTTTCGAAATTCGTGTAATCTATTTGATTCTCTGCGACAACTGAAATGGCCGTAGAGAGCATTAGTGAAGTATGATTCATTTTACTTATTACAACTATTAGGTTTAGTGGTTCGATTGACCAAATAAATTCCTGAACATTTGAAAAATGGCAAAAAGGAGGGAAAATTCGAAAGGTGGGGTTGAGATGAGAAGTTGGTGTCCGAGTGGATCGAAGTCACGATAGCTCAAGTGGTAGAGCAGCGGCGTATTTAGCCGAAGGTCGTGGGTTCGAATCCCGCTCGTGTCACTGACTTTTTTATCTCACCTTAATTAAAGATTAATTAATTGAAAACAATTTATTTGGTCAATCGGATCACGAAACCTAATAGATGTTCATTTTTATTATTATAACGATTATGACATGCTAGGATTTAGTATTGTTAAAATTTCCAATGGTAAATCTTGCCTATACCAAAACCTTAATTAAAGATTAAATAAAAATGAACATTACATTACCCTATAGAAATTATATATAATATTAAACTTAAAATAGACTTCTTTCTTTTTTTACTATATTACAACTGGAAAATTAAAACAATTATATTTAGTTTTAAATATATACTGTTTTCTATGTTTAAAATAAAATCACCTACTGGTTTTGTAAAATACAACGTAACAACATCCATACTAAAATATATTAGACAAGTGTCGGTAGAAAATTTGACTTTAAACCTGTTCTAAAGAGAACTATTTTTCTTCCTAGCCATACCTTAATTTAATTAACCTGTCCGGATTCCGTTAGAATATTTAACAGGTGGATCATTTTAATGCGGGGCATTGATTGATGACAGCTGACGCTTTTAACAGACCGCCCACTCAGAGATTGGTCATGATTATCAATGGGGCAACCCTTTGACTATTTAGGTCAAGATTGACACACTAATCTGTTGTTATGTATTAATCGATCAAAGAACGAGAATAGTCCATCAGGCTAAATGGATCGTTCATAAATAGAATAAGCGTCATAAATAGATCTATTTTAAGGTAACATTTGCCATTATGGACCAATAATAAGAATATATTTTTATTTATTGCTATAATTAAATTTTACTTAAAGTAATTTCTGTTTTAATTAGGTCTCACTTTTATATAGACCGTTATTTACAGTTCGCTGAAACAGCAGGTGCTGTAGCCGGATTGGTAGCCCCTTTATTAGTTAGGGTAGGTTATTTAGAGTTACCTACCTATGAAAGATGACAATTTTCCTCTTTATCGAATAACACTAAATCAGAGAGGCTGTGCTGTACGAGCACAGTCTGTACTGTATCGTTCAAATAAATCCGACCGAGTCATTCTCCACAATCCCGTCTGGCCGCCATAGATAATCTCATTTCGGATATACATATATANATATTTAATTTTTTTACCAGGCTTATTCGTTCGACAAAATAGGAAAAAATACGAAATAATAATGTCGATTATCTCGATAGATGAGCAATCAAATGAATTTTCAAGTTGAATTCATATATAGGTTGTGTATAGATTCATACATAGATTAACCTTTTTAATTTCAAGTCTACACATTTTTTAATCTTCCAATTAACCTTTTTTTAACTTGAAATTAAACATTTTTAACTTTAAACTGACTTTTTTATTTTCAAATTAATTTTTTTGAAGGCATAAGAAACTTAAGAAATGGTAGAAAATTTAAGCAAGTTGAGCAATGTGTTTTTTTATTTTGGGGAAAGGATTAGGGCACTTTCTTTAAAAGCAATAAAAAAAAGTAGGAGGTTTGGATTAGATAGAAAAAAAAGCCGAATTTAACTAGATTAAGATTTGATGTTTTTTCATTACAGCCATGACTTCTCTTCTGAAATACCATAAATGAATAATCAAAAAGAAAAATAAATTTAAATCCTAATTACATTTTTTATAGTACCAAAACTTAACGCGGGCTGTTTTTATTGAAATGTGACTCATATCTTTCAACCAATTTGAAGATGTTTGAAAAATTATTTTCTAATCGCCTTTCTTAATAACAATTCGTGCTCCTATTCGATCCAAGGTGCAAATATATAATGATATTTACCGGGCTATTGTCTTTTATGGGGCTTATATTATATATATAGGGATATGGGGTTGTACTTGGTACAATGAAGTAGAAGTTCTCTTTGTGTTCTTTTTGAAAAAGACACTTAACCTGTCCATTAATACTCCCGATTATTTCTCATATTAAGAAATAAACGTGTTTCCAAACTATTTATACACTATCAAATTGCACGTTAAATTTAGAAAGTGCGTTATTACCAACTCATAGGTATCTAAAGTGATTTGTTAAGTAAATTGTTGAATGGAAGTTGTACCTTTATGAAAACTGGGAGAAGGTGCGCAATAGCCGTGAAATTCCATTTGTCAGTTTTAAATTGAAACTATATGCAATTCATGATAAAAATTGCAACCTATACAATACATATATACTGGTGAAGCATGTTAACATATAGTTTTTTTCTGAAATTAACCACTTTCATTTTCAAGGGAACACTTTCTAATTCAAACCTTTTTTTCCGTCAAAGTAACTCTTTTTAATTTCAAATTGTCCCTTTTCCCGTCAAGTAAGCCCTTTTCCGTGTAAATCCCTTTTTAATAACAAATGAACGGTTGACACATGGGCACCTGCTTTTGGGCCAAAGCCCGCGCAGGNCTCTTTTTAATTTCAAATTAACCCCGTTTCCTTCAAGTTAACCCTTTTTTCTCTAAAACTCTTTTTAATTTCAAATTAACCCCGTTTCCTTCAAGTTAACCCTTTTTTCTCTAAAACTCTTTTTAATTTCAAATTAATCTTGTTTCCGTCAAGTTAACACTGTTCTCTCTAAAACTCTTTTTAATTTCAAATTAACACAGTATCCGTCAAGTTAACCCTTTTCTCTAAAACTCTTTTTAATTTAAAACTAACTCTTCTCAGTCAATTTAACACTTTTTAATAATAAATTATGCTTTTTTAATCAAATTATCTTTTTTATTTTCAATTTACCATTTTTTCATTTCTAAGTAACTCTCTCTTTAAAGCAATTTAATAAACGCATCAGATGGCATGCGTATAAAGTAAAGTTGTTGTACATTTACAATTGTTGTTTAAATATAAACTAACTGGGCTCCTAGAAGACCGTATGAAAATTAATTAATTATAAAATTATATAAAATCTAATGTTGAATTCTGACCTCTGCTGTTGGCAATCTTCGTAAAAAAATATTCATATACAGGGTGAGTATAACTTCTGTTCTCCTTTTTTTTAATTGCGTGGTTTTAAAAATATCGACACTTAAACGTGTATTTTTTGCCTAATTCTCTCTCATGAACCAAAAAGTTTTGGCCTAACTCTCCACGATAGCGGCTCTGCCCACCTGACAAAACGGAGGGCCCAGCGAGGCTTAGCTGTCCGCTCCTGGAGAATGTACGGTCCAGGCCCACTCCGCTACCGATTGTCACAACAGTTTACTAATTTGTTAATTATACCTTGCCTTATTATCTTATTCTAAGTTATTTTCTATTTTCCTTGTTTAAATATTTTAATATCCTTGCTGATACGCGAAACTTACCTCGCCTACGCTGACTGGTCGTGAGCATTAATTTGTGATTTGAACTAAGGTGAGTGTTTTTCCATTTTCTCATTTCTCGTTTGTTTGGCTTATGCCTGGAGCCCAAGTTTGGTAAAATTAATTAAGTTTTATTTTTAGATTTATTTCTTATCCGGTTCAGTTAATAACAAATAATATACAGCTTTTTACCTTCAAATTAATCCTTATTCATTTAAAATTAACCATTCTAAATATATTGTGATGTTATTCGCAAGAAACTATTCATCAATTTGTTATTGTAATTGCTAGTTAATTAATTATTTGTAGTAACGAAACGTTTAAAAGTATCTCTTACATTTTTGTATTGCTTTACAAAAAAGTTTAATTTGAAATTAAATAAGATTAAGACAATAAGGTATGGCGGAGATTTTGTGTTCATGGAACTGCTGGAATTATTATTATTATTATTTTTTTTTTTTTTTTTTTTTTTTTTTTTTTTTTTTTTTTTTTTTTTTTNGGCATGTTTCCAGTATGTGGGACACATCGAGCAACCTTTCTCTGCATAAGGGACACCTGCTGGAATTATTTATTGGAGGAATGTTTAGGCCAAATGACGTAACCGTTCAAATGACTGGCTATTCCGCTAGAATCGTTCGGGATTTGTTTTTAACTGTCATAGCAATGATTTATCCACGATAAGTGTTATCCATCTTTCCTACTGATGCTTCTGCTCATGTGTATTCTATCCCGATTATTCCCGGTTCGGTGGAAAGGTTCATTTGGATCGAGTTATTAATAAAAGAAAAAATTTTCTGTTTCGTCTTGTAGCATATATTTCACCCCTCGGTCGTATATCTTATTTCTGAAAGTCATCCTGGCAAATTAATCTTAAAGTTACAAATAAAAGTCAATTTCGTTTATAATGTATCATTCGCGTAATGTATAGGAATGATTTTGAGATGTAAAGTTTACAGTGGAACACTTCGTTGATTAAATTTTCATTTCGAAATTTCGTTAAAGTTCGTCCCATCGGTGGGAGTATTATTTTTAGAAATTTCAATCACAATGACGGGTTGACAGGTTTGCGATTGGTAGGCGACACGTTAAAACTAAAACGAACAACCGGATTAAATCCCCGCTCGGAGCCTGTAATTACGGTGAATGTGAATCATTCATTCTTGACACTTATGTAGTCGCCCCAGCAGTCGGCGGCTTAGCAAGTATGTAAATGAAATCACAACATGTGCCACACTGTTGACTCTAATGCCTAAAATTCCGACTTAACAGGTTTATTCCTTATGAAGCGGTACGCTGGAAATTAAAACGAAAATTTTATTTCTTACCAAAACTTATTTTGCGCTCGCCCGTTTGGAACAGATTCCGAAGCGAAGATTATTCAGTTTATTTTGTAGTTAAACAACTAATTAATTTCAAATATCAGAGATGAAATAAGACATAAGAAGGTTTTTGCATCATAAACGAGTTCATGTAAACAAGCATTCCACACTGAGTAAATATAGCAAAAGGTTTTTCAGTTCCTTGTGATCTACTTAAATCAGGCAATCTTTCAATTAAATAGTTGCTCACAGTTCTCGAGCTCTTACGTATGCAATTAAGTGCATAGTTCACGTGATAGTTCAAGTCTGGAATTCCCTGAAATATTAAACTCTGGGTTTATTCGTTCATATCGCCGTTGGGATTTTGTTCTATCTAATAGGTGTAAAATAAATTGCTACCAGATGAACCGATTTTCTTCCGACTTGGTTTGTTACCGTGATGCAAACCGAAATTATGATTCTTCAATCCTCAACGGTTACTTTGCATTATGTAAATTGTAAGTCGCCTATGGACAAAGAATGGAGAGAAATAAATCAAAAGTAGATGAACAAAAAATTTAATGAAGCCTATTTATTATGCTGTATTCAGTTTTTTACTACATTGGTCATTGCCAACCCTTTCTTCCTTAACTTAACTTCTTATGATGCTATATGCCGTGTACACGGAGGGAGAATTTAAACAATTATCGCTCCCTCCTGCCACAAGTGTGTACACGGCGGAACTAAACGCCATATCCCTCGCACTGAGCATGATAAAAAATAAAAACGACAACTCTTTTTTGTTATGTACCGATTCGCTCAGTGCGGTCCAGAAACTCAGGAGAAGAGCCTCCGTGGACCCCTTAATAAACAAGATAAAAGAACAGTTAAAAGGGATCGATGCAGTTGGGAAGAAGATCGTGTTGGCATGGGTTCCCGGCCACATAGGGATAGACGGGAACGAAGAAGCAGACAGGGTGGCCAAAGGAGCCGCTGGAATGCCCCACGACGATTCCCAACCTATACGCCCAGCGAACCTAAAACAACTAATTTCAAACTCAGTAAAAAAAGAATGGGAAACCCGCTGGGCTCGAAGAAATAGAATTAACCCTGCCAAACTGTGGCAGGTTAAGAAAGAAGTCGGTCCCTGGTCCACGGAGAACGGTTCGAAAAGGGAAAAGGCCATACTGACAAGACTACGCATAGGTCATACGAGAATAACACACGGGCACCTTCTGGCCGGAAAGCGACCGCNATCGAGGTCACGATAGCTCAAGTGGTAGAGCAGCGGCGTATCAAGCCGAAGATCGTGGGTTCGAATCCCGCTCGTGACACTGACTTTTTTATCTCAACTAAAAACCTTTATTAATTCTGGTTAGCATTCACACTACCCATTCATATTCATTAAATTTTATATAAGTCAATAATTTTCATCAATGTTTAAATTATTTTTAATAGAGAAACTGGAGAATATTAAATCTTCCTTTTTAATCCAGGATATAGCTATCTCCGTCAAATTAGCCTTTTTAACTTAAAATTAACCTTTTATAATTTCAAGTTAACCATTTTCAAATTCAAACTAAACCTTTTTTAATTTCAAATTAACCATTATTAAAGTTTACAAATATAGATTTTTTTCAATCATATATTTATTTAGAGCAGGTATTGTGGATGACTTCAGATTTGAACACAATAGGACACATTTAGGACGAAATTAATCGACGAGTATGAAGGCGAAACCGAGGTCGTTCCACCCTAGAAGAGTTGAAAATGTCTGTTCTTGAAGTGTGGGAAAGAATTCCAAAGAATTTTATCAGAAATCCTTTCAAAACAATAAGGTAAAGGCGTTTAACGGACGTGATTCGTGCCAGAGGTGGCAATGTTCGGTAGTAAAAAGGACAAGTTGTTTTGCAATTTTATTTATTCATATTTTTTTATTATAAGATTCAATAATTGTTTTTTATAATTACGGAAGAAATAAACATTTTCTTTTTAAATGTTTTATTTTTGCAACCAAACCTATTTTTTAAGCAAAATATGAACAAACCTAAATTCATTAAAATTTAAGGGTGGTGCGTTAATTTTATCTGTCAGTGTATATAATAGTTTTATATAACTGTTAATTTAATAGTAATTAATTTTCATGTGGTTTTTAAGATACTGATTATTTTATATTTTAAAAAATCTTGAATTAATACAACGATTTTTGTATTTAATTTTATATATTTTCATTTATTTAATAACTTTAACTGGTGGTATTTTAGATTAAAAAACGCTTTTACAAAAAAAAGCTTAATTTAAAAGATGATTTCTTTAGTTTATATGCAATTTTATTCATTTTTTATTTTATTTGTAATTAATTTCATTTAATCTAAAACAAAAGTCCTAAAAATTTCTTATTTTCTATGAGTCCAACTATTTTACGTTTAAATAAATTTACAAATCGGAATTTTACTTTAGATGTTTCTACCTTTTACGTTAACATTTTTTTCACACCTTTTCAGTTTCATCTCTTTTTAATTTCAACTTAACTTTTTTTCAACTTCACAATAATTCTTTTTACTGTGAAATTAACCCTTTTTTGCCTCCACACTAACCTTTTATAATTTGAAATTAACCAGTTTTCACTCCACATAAACACTTTTTAATTTGAAATTCACCCGTTCTTGAAAGCAATAAAAAGTATAACAGATGGTATGAAATGTAAGCAGGTAAAATAAAATTAATGCACATTTTCAATTTTTGTTTAGATATAAAATAATTTGTCAGACCATATTACAAGTACTTACAATTAAAATTAAATTTAAAAATACAGAATTTCTTTTTCCAATTTGAGAATTTCTTATAAATAGAAAAAAATGGGTTCTTATCTAACTACTACGTGTAGATAAATTACAATTTAATTACACTTAATTAAGGTTTTTCGTTGAGATAAAAAAGTCAATGGCACGAGCGAGATTCGAACCCACGATCTTCGGCTAGATACGCCGCTGCTCTACCACTTGGACTATCGTGACCTCGATCCACTGGGACACTAACTTCACATCTCAACCCCACCTTTTGAGTTTTCCCTCCTTTTTGCCATTTTATCTCAACTAAAAAACCTTAATTAATTGTAATGTATTAATTAGTCAAGCGGACCACGATATTAGTGAATTACAATTTAAATTAAACGTTTTTAATAGTACACAATTAAATATAAAATTAAATGACTTCCATTAATTTGAAATTTTTAATTATAAAATAATGAGTCCATAAAAAAAGAATTTGTAAATTTTGAAAAATGATAGAACACTTTTCGGGGTCAGAAAATAAAGAAGAAAAAAAAGAGATTTTGATAAATATTGGTAGCAGTCAAGGATTTTTTTCAAAGTTTTCCAGTGGGCTGAATGACTTTTTTTTTAAGATGAAACGTTTGCCTCAACGTTAGTGTCAAACATGCTGATACCTTGGTACTTGGGAAAGTTGAAACCTGAAAGCCAGACGCTCGATTTGATACATTTTTGAAAGTTGAAGGATGTTGTGCGCCTCCAACTGAGGTCTTTTAATTTTTGACATTTTTCGTAATGGAAGTTAGAAAAACATAATAAACATTAGACTGAGGGAAGATGAACGAAGCCGTTTAGTCTACAATCGAACACGAACTAAATAACACCCGTGATTTGGTTTGAGTTATTTTCGAAGATTTCCTGTCCGTCGAAAGTACTATTGACTTGCACTTCTACTTAATCAGTATTAAGTGATCACCTGATCAGGTGTAAGGTTGTTATGACTTGCATGATGTTTCATTTTATCCTGTTTGCACTCCTTTAACGGAGGTTCAACATCTATAGCTTGACTGGACAGTTTCCCTCGTGTGATAACTAGAAAAGGTAAGTCAAATTAAGAAATATTCCGCGAATTTTTCAATTTTATACACACTTTTTTAAAGGGAAGTTAAGTCGTAAAAATCCTCTGTGGTCGATTTATATTGCAGTTCTTAGATATGGTAAACGAAAAATGAAAAATGGGCCATAGAAAAAGGCAACATAATGACTAACAAAGAACGCCCTGACGCAATTACCGGCTAAAACGGGACTGCAAATAGCCCAGTAAATGCTAAGAGGTTAAGCAGAGTTGTTTATGTCTAAAGGAATTAAGGTTAACAGTAAATGAGGAATCCCAGAGGACTGCACATGACAAGAATTCCCTGAAGTGCACGTTAACGGGCACCGCGTGCAGGCACTGTCAATTTTACTGCGCAATTTCCGTTTCCCGGACTCTTTCCCTCTGGAAAGGGTGTAAAAATAACATTTAGAAGTTTTTAAATTCACTCATTCATTTTGTTTCCCGTTTGTCATAAATTTTAGTTACAATGCAAATATTTCCATCTCATTTATAATTTAATTTAATATTTTTAAATATTGACACAAAAATACCATTTGTAGGAATGTAAAGATTTCCTTCTATATTTAAATAAGTGATTTTTTTTCACTGTAATTTTCCGCTGCGCCCGTTGTTGGTAAGACTTGATTTATTGTGTCAGAGTTGTTTCATGTATGCGTATAACGTAGTGATATATTATTATCCATGAATCTACCTATCATATATTACAGCTGGTAGCCAAGACAACAACCTGGTAACGTTCATCAGAAACAAACCGTTAAATAATTATTCAACTCTATCTTTGCGACAACCTTTCGGACTAAAAAAGAAATGCCATATAAAAATTACATGTTTGTAGGTTTTCCTTATTTGATCTCAATAGACATTATTGTTTGATCTCCTTTCTTCTCTTTCCTTGTGTTATTACTTTCGTTTTATACTTTCTCTTCAGATTTTATCTATTGTTTCTACTTCTTTTTTGGCAAACTAAGGAATTTTCACTGAATTTTTGTACAGAAACAAAAACATTTTACTTCAAAATTACTTCGTCAACATATCTTACAATTGTAAGATGTAAAACCATTTGATAGAAGTGAGCGTTTTTCATAACAAATAATGATCTAATTGTTCAAAAGTTACTATACATTAAAAAAAATAAAATTAAATGTTTTGAATTTAAAAAATATTATTTGAGATCGCTGCAGTGTTATACGATTGAATCTGAATCATTAATATGCAATTTGATTAAAATCATAGGCTAAAATTTAAACTTTAAGACTTCATTTTGGCTAATCAATTATATATACATACATATACATACACGAAAATATATTCAAGAAACCGCAGTGTCTGTCTATTACATCCATTGGAACTTTGTATGATTCCATGTTTCTGAAAAACTAGTATTATTAGGGGACCACGCTACTACCTGGATCACGCTATCGTCCTGAGTGTGAATCCTGGCATAGGTTTTGAAATTTTATTTAAGAATAACTAGAGAAAAAATTCTAATTCGGTTCCTACCCCTAAGTTCGCGACACCAAATTTTTAGTCCTACTGCATAACAGGAATCACTTTATTTTTTCTAATTTCTTCCTTTTTACGAGATTCCCAACAGAGAAAACCAGATCAAATCCAGGTATGACAGTGTTTTTGAAAGATAAAAGCCAATTAGGACTGCTAGATTCGAACCCGGGACCCTTAATGTGTTGCAGTGTCAACACTTTAACCGCCAACGACGCTCCTCTTTATTTTATTACAATAAATTATAATTAAATCTTTTTTCATCCTTATAAATTAATGTAATATGTTAATTTAATAAGTTAATATCTTATGTTAATATAATCAACATAACCCTATTTAACAATAATAAATAGTAATGGGAGAAAAACTTGCCGATCGAAGGCACTTGTTGAAAGTTAGACCAAAGAACGGACTATTATTCAATACCTGAAACAAAGAAGAAAATATTTTTATGTATATTTAACATTTAATTATTATATAACAAACATAAAAAATGTTGGACAGCATATTGTCAAAGAGTCCATCAAATTGTAGCTTGGTGTTTTGTCTGGGAATGTATGAACGATTTTGAACTGATCGACTTTTTTAGACGTCAATTAAAAATGGTAGTTAGTCAGTGGTACACCCACAATTTTGATTTCGACAATCCAAAAATGTTAAACACAATGTTTCCGCTTTATGATACCTTCATTGAGGAATTTTCTTGCTATAAAGGCTAAAGTTTGAATTGAAAAATATTAAACACAGCACAAACAAACATAAATGTAAGTTTTTGGAAATGGTTTACATCAACAGAGATAAACACAGCATCAATTACAGAACAGACACATGTAAACTCAGCCGCAGCTGCGCTAATATAATAAATCAAATTCGACATCCATAACACACACACACACACACACACACACACACACACACATATATATATATATATATATACAGGGTGAATTNTATATATATATATATATATGTAATATATACAAAACATATAAAACAATCATTACAATCCACACATTAAATAATACTACATAGTCTAAATCTCCAACAATTTATCTCTCCTTTACCTAATAATCCCGTCTATAATAATTCTGAAAGGGTAACCAGGCCTGAATGACAAACCATTACACCTTTTTTCCATTGTCGGTCCCTTTCACCTAAAAGAAGCGGCCTCCTCAGAGAAAAATGAATTTCTATCCCTACTTCCTTCCCAACTTCTTCAAATTCAAACATATTTAAACAAAAAAACTTTAATATCTCACTGACACTCTCAACACGACACACGACAGCGAAACATCTACACAGAAAACACTCACTTTGAATGAGTAAAAATACCTTGATTAAACCTCAGATTTCTGTATTGTGTACATCATTAATTCATAGTCATATGTTATATGTATTTTAGTTTAAGCAATGTTTATATATCCCAGGCCACTATCTCTAAATTATTTATATTTATATAACTTTTTGTTTTAAATGTAATTAATTTTCATGTTGTGTTTTAGATATAAACCCATTTTATAAATAATTTCAAAAATTCTCAAATAAAATGATTCGTTTGTTATCGTACAATTTTTAGTTTTAAATGTGATTAACTTTCATTAGGCCTTCTAAGAGGGCTATTATTTTATATTTAAAAAAATTCTTCAAATACACAGGGATTTTATTTTACATGCACACATATCATACTCCCTTCTAAGTTCTTTTTATGTTTTAATGAAAGGGTTAAATTGAGCTCGAAAGGGGTTCTCGAAGTTTAATAAAGCATAACATGAATTTACAAATAAACCATTTGAAATTTAAAATCGTTCCAATGAAGTTAATCGTTAATATAATCAGAGTTAATCTCTTAATTGAAAAATCTTCAATGTTTTGTTTACACAATGCAGAAATATTACCTATCCGTAACATTATAACGCGCTTGATTCCTACTTCTATAGATTTTCCATGAAAAGGGATTTTCCATTAGTTTACACGTTCACACGTTTTTAGAAATTTTTTGCTCAATGTTTTAATAACCAAATATTTTTTATTACCCATATCATTACTTTTAACTATGTTAGAGTTTTAAATTTTTATCTACAGTTGTAAATCCCAGTTGATATTTCTATAAATAATAAACAATTTAAGAATGCCGTCCCCATTTATTTATATGCTGAATTCATTGTCCTGAATTTATAAGCTTATATGTATGGTGAAAATAATATTTATTTTTAAAAAATTTTGATTTGATTTTGTAGGATTGACACGGTAAGCTAAACCTGCACGACGTCTGAGTGTTGCTAAAGGGTTGTCTACAGCGCCGTTAATGCAAACTGAAGCGTTACGACCATAAAATATTTTACATCTTATTGTTTGTTTACACAACTAATAAATAATGATCAAATTCGCTGAAATGTATTTTATTTCTATTTAGAAAACGATATTGTCTCGTTTTTTATTATGCATTGTTTTAGAAAAAACAAAAAGGTGCTCTATAAAAAATTAACCCCGAAAATATTTTATAAAAATAATACAAGTTTTTGTAAATTATGTGTTTTAGTTATTAATTCTGTTGATTGGAGTAATAATAAATACCAAAGAAAATGCAAAACATGTTATTTTAACAGGGCATCAATCAAGGCCGAAATAGCCAGGTCGCTGGGCGATCTTGGCAAATGCCTCTAATCATTCCGTGGTAATCTGGATAATGATAATTAATGGTTTGGGCAGCTTAGGTGCAGTTCAATTGACTGCATAACCTTGTGCTTACTTGGGTGAAAATGTTAGTTCACAAATTATTTTGACTAATTTGTATCAAGTCAGATATCGGTGAGTTAATAAATATATCGGTACACAAACGCTCACAAAAATATACGCACATATCCTTTACATATCTGAAATATTGGTGGATTGAATGTGTTAGTTTTAAATGAATAATTGTCTTGTCTTTTACATAATAGTTTTGCCATAATTTTATGTAAAACGAGGATTATGTATTGTCAAAACCTCTTATCTTTTAGATATGCCATGTAAAGTTATATTAACATTGAAAATAATTAGATAGATTATTTTTTTCCACGAAATGAACATAAAAAAAATACAATTGCATTAATTCCATCCCGAAAAATATGATGATTAATAAAGCCAATAAATAAAATAGTGTCAGTCATACAATAGGGCTTAAAGTCTATATGTCCGTTTGGAGTCACGGATCAGGGTAAGAAACACTTTTCAACACTTTTTTTTTTTTCAACTTAATATCAAATAAAATGTGCACGGGTATCCGAGTGGGCCGCGCTATCTGTCCAGTAATATTCTCAAAATTTAATACCCGTCATTTAATATTTTGAATTTTTAGTACAAGAATATTGTATAAATTTTATGTTTACACTTTGAATGAAATTAAATAAATTTTTCAATCCAATATCAAGATAGGTTAATTGACCTAAATGTTTCTACATTTTCAAACAAACGTTTTTGTAATGTATGATGTAAATAATATTTATTTCAAAAAAGTTTTGATTTAATTTTATACAATTGACAGGAGTAAAAGTTTTTAATTTAAAAAAAAAGTTTTAAATGTAATTAACTTTCTTTTGGTCTTCTAAGAGCTCTATTATTATATGTTTAAAAGATTTCTCAGATATACAGGGATTTTATTTTACATGAACATGAAAGGTTAATTTGAAGTTTAAAAAAAGTTTAATTTAAAATTAAAAATGATTAATTTGAAATTTGAAAAAGTTCTTCGAATTTAAATTAATTAAAGTTAATCGCTTCACTGTAAAATCTTGAATGTTTTGTTTACACAATGCAGAAATATTACCTATCCGTAACATTATGACGCGCTTGATTCCTCCTTTTGTAGATTTTCCATGAAAGGAGATTTTCCCTTAATGTTTTAATAACCAAATATTTTTTTCTGTTACCCATATCATTACATTTATCTATGTTAGAATTTGAAATTTTTATTTATAGTTATAAATACCAATTGATATTTGTATAAATAGTAAACAATTTATGAATGCCATCTCCACCTATTTCCACACTGAATTCATTGTTGTGAATTTATAACCTTCCTAGTCAATTTTATTCACGATATTCAGTATTTTCTTCTAAACTAGTTTTTCAAAGAAATGTTTTTGTAATTAATGATGTAAATAATACTTATTTTTAAAAAAAGTTTTGATTTAATTTTATAGGATTGACACGAGAAGCTAAACCTTCACGACGTCTGAGTGTTGCGAAAGTGTTGGTCTCCTGCGCCGTTAAGGCATACTGAAGCGTAACGACCAAAAAATATTTTACCTCTTTTTATTTGTTTACACAACTAATAAATGATGATCTCGATAAAGATCGAAAGGTTGGCATGATAAAGAAAATGTTTTTCTAAAACCTACGTCATACCTGACCTCATCTCACGATCTCTAAATAATAATTATTTAACGTTCACTAAATATTACACATTAAACATAAAAACGAATGGTTCGCCTTTTAATTTGAAATTGATAAAAATAAAACAATTGGTGTATTAAATAGTAATTTTATATTTCTAAAAATCTTGAATTAATATAGAAATCCTTTATTTTTATATATCATTTTATATAACATTAAGTTTTATTTGGAATTAATTATTATGTGGTCTTGTAAGAGCCTAATTGTTTCATTTAAAAAGAAATTCATATCATCTTTTAAATGTTTCTTATGTTTTGAAGAAAGCGTTGTTTTAAATTAAGTAAGGGTCAATTTGAAATTACAAAAAGTAAAATTGAAGTTATAAAATGTTTAATTAGACATTTAATTGGGTGAATTTGAAATTAAAAAACGTAAAAATGGCGATAAAATTTCATTTGAAATTAAAAATGGTTAATTTGAAGTTAAAAGCGTTAATTTGACGAAGAAAATCTATCTATATATATATATATATATATAGTTTTTGCGTTTTCCAATTCAATATAAGTAACAAAAAAACTGTAATTTCAAATTAACATGATCTAAGTAGTAATATGTACTTACAAAAACTTTGATCTATAAATAATCTATTATAACAATTTGTATTTAATAAAAGAGAGGAATACAGAAAGGCAGTATAATGTCTAGATAGATTGTACAGACGATTTACAAGTACTAAAAAGTAGAAAATATTTCAAATTATGCATATGATGGTTGCTAATTAAATAATTTAAAAATTAGTTTCAAATAATATAAAATAGTTTAGAACGTATTTTTGTATCTTTATTTCATTTTTAAAATTTTGAATCTAATCGAACACAACACAATTAAATGTATGGAAAGCAAACTTAATCAAATATCGGAAAAGTAAACGTTACTTTATAATATATTAGTAAAAGTGAAGCTGTATAATAAAAGTTCGTTTAGATTTTAAACATAAAAAAATTTAGGATTGTTAAGAAAAAGTTAAACGAAAGAACTAAAAATAGTAAAAGTCCGGAGGGGGAGAATTGTTAGGAAACGACGGTTTTCAGGCTTCCTTTCAGCCATGCGGTCACTTCAGTTTTTTTGGCTTTTCCTTTCTTCAACGTGCCAACTTGCCCCAACTCAATTTTAATGAAGTTGACTTTTTCCGTGTATATGAGATTTTCCGTTTTCCACACTGTTGTTGCATCGACCCATTGCATTTTTTTTCAGTTTTATTTATAACTTTGGCATGTATCGTCTTGATTGTTGTTATGTCCCGAAATTATTAGCTTGTAATGCCCAAGATGAGCTTTATAGCTCAGTTGTAAATAAAATCAACTGCCAGGGAATACTCGGTTTTTTTCAACTTAATATTCATCATTGGAAAATAATTTTCTCTCTCACAATTGCATTATGAATACAAAAAAAAAAAAAAACAAGTGGTGTAGAGACTTCGATGCAAAGCGTGTAAAAAGTAAGGTTGAAGCAAAAGTTTTAAAAAGTAATGGCCGTTGTGCCAAACTGTAGGCGAGACATTTTCTCATAGAGCTAACACACATGGGACGTGGTCGAACCTCGTCTCCATGGAAATACAACCCATAAAACCAGTGAAATAAATCATTGTAAAATTAGGAAATCCTTTTAAAAGTGATAGGCGCGCATCGGCCCAGTTGACAGTAAGTCTAATTGGTGTCTCAAAGAAGAGGCATGTAAAGTAGTCCGATAGTACTCGAAGAGCTGTCATCTCTTAAGTCGAGGCGTTTCCGTCCATTTGAAGGGATCAGAAAAACTATTCATCATGGGCTTTCAACCATTTGTCATAGGAGGCTCTTCTTCCGTCAGTTTATTGAATTAATTTTCTTATCTTCCTCGGCTTGGGCCTCGTTCCCTTACCGGCTACACTCCGATATCTGCCGCTTGTATTCTAAATTTTTTAACAAATATTACTTTAAAAGCTAAGTATTTATTCATTAGTCATTTTAATAATTGACACAAATTTCTCAAGGAGACATGCCATTTTAAAAACAATGATACTAAGGTACACAGAAAACGAAAACCAGTTACAGAATAAAGCAATTGTTTGAAAGAAAGTAAAAGACATAAATAGAGAAAAACATATATATGAGTATATACATAAACAGATAAATAGTTCGATAGGTGGCAAGAGAGAGTTAGAGATAGATATGTGAGTGAAGAGATTGATAAATAGAAAGAGGGGAAGGCAGAGAGAGATTGATATCGCTTTATTTTCATAACCTCTCAAGATTTGGTCTCGAGGACCACATTTCCATCTAAAGAGAAGTGAGAGGAAGAGAGAGAGGAAGAAAGAAATAAAGTGAATAGGTGAAAAAAATAAAGAGAAATAGAACAGGGGTGATGGAATTGTTAAAAGAAAAAGAAAACCAAAGAGCAAGAAAGAAATAAAGAGAAAGAGAGAAAGTGTGCTGTAGAGCGAAATATAAAATTAAATTGAACGAGAGAAAACGAAAAAAAGAACAAGATATAAAGAGAGTAAGTACGAAATGATGAGAAAGAGAAAGAAAGAGAGAATGAGAGAGAGAAGGAGGGAGAAGTAGCAAGAAAGAGCGGGCCGCGGAAGCGAAGTGGTTAAGGCGTCCGACTCTCGGCTAGTAGATCCCGCGGTCGTGGGTTCGATCCCCACCATCGCCTCTGGACTTTTTCTGACGCCTAACGGGACCGGTGGCCGCAATTGAAAGAAATTGACACGGCACTCATCAATGGAAGGGGCGGGACCGGATCTCAGCGACCCTGAATTTGGTCCCAACCCCCATCAAAAATGAGTTTCTTCGATGGAAGAACACCCGTCCAACGGGGGCTTAAGTTCACATTTGTGTTGCGAGCCCTCCCCCAAAATATGGAGCCAAGGATAAAGTACAATAAGCTGTACAGCTTCAGTACTCAGGAGGGAACACCTCCAGTCCCTGGTATCAAAAAAATAAAAAAAATAAAAAAGTAATAAAAAAAAATAAAGAGAAGCGAAAGTGATCGACAAGAAGATAGAGTCATAAAAAGTAGAGTTTTGTGTAAATTAAATTGGATTTTGATATTGATTATACTGCACAAAATTTATCTTTCAGCATTGTGACCAATGGATTGGATTTCGGCTTAAATTAAATTCGTATGTATTGTTTTGCATTTGCATTTATGCAATACGAATATTTATTCTGAATTAGCGAACGACGCAGTAAATTTTGACGTCAAACCTGGAAACAAAGGGAACGTTTTCTTTCCTTATTTATTCCCATTGGCTAATCGTTGTGGTTATCATTGATTTACGGTTATTAAATCCTATAAGTAATTCGGAATATTTAGAGGGGCTCATTAGACTTGTGCTTCTAACCATCTATCCGATCCGCAAACTCATTTGCATGGCAAAGTGTTGTGCATGTCTCTAACTAGTGACTCAGTTCAAAGCGCAAGTTTACACCTTTACATTAACCTATCCTCGAACCATTGGGGCCAAAAGCTTATAATTTACAGTTTAACCATTCTGCTCCGTAGAAAATTTGCAATTGAAATGGAATTCGACGGCAAACATGGAGGCGCAAATGTAGTTTACCGAAATACATCGATTTGGCTTGATGTTCCCTTTATAATTTTCATATTTAATAGTATTTACTGTCATATTACGTTATTTTAGTAGTATTAGTTATGCAATAAAGAAATCAAAGTTAACAACCTGGCTGATTATTTGGCAGTTCCATTTCCATATAGGAAATTTTTTTTATTTACTCGCTTGATAGCCATCAGTTAAATTAATAATTTATTCATACTTTATGATTTTTTATTTATTTTTTACTTACATTATATTACAACTACCTTCAGTTGGGTACCAATATGTATAAAACAGCCAAATACAGAAGAGTAGAGAAACTAACCACTGCCAGCACTCCTATGAGACCCACTTGTTCTCTAATTATAGGAGGTTAGTTTCACTATCACTGGAAAGTAGATCTCTCGGCCTCGTCCTCTTAATCGGCGAAGAGGGTTGGGGGGATTCGTCGGGATGAGGGTATTTGTGGTAGTTTAGAAGTTTGTATGAAATTGGCAATAAGTGGGTTTCATTTATGGACTAATGTTTTATTTATTTAGAAAATGACGTGATGCTAATATCAATAGTCTCCTGAATCAAGGTAAAGCATTTTGATTATTTCGAGATCGTGAGATGCGGTCTGGTGTGTTGTAGGTTTAGAAAAACATTTTCTTCATTGTGCCAACGTTTCGATCTTTATATATATATATATTTTAAATTTTTATTTTACGAGGGTTCGCAACAGCAGGGGTTATGTCAACCCTCGGGGTGCCGGTGTTTTTAAAAAAAAGCCCATTTGTAAGTATGTCGGGTTCGAATCCAGCGGCCCTGCATTCGAACCCGGGACCTTTACCTTACAGTGATGAGCGCCGTGTCAACGCCTAAACCGTTGCGGCCACTGACGCCCCTTCCGATCTTTATTGAGATCATTTTCAGGGCTCAAAGGGTTTGATTTCTGTGTAGACGTGTCATTACTGTGTGTCGGGCGGCACTCTCAACACGTCATACAAGAATGACATATCTACCAGAAAACAAAAACTTTGAGCCCTGAAGATGATCTCAATAATGATCGAAACGTTGGCACGATAAAGAAATTGTTTTTCTAAAACCTACGTCACCCCTAACCGCATTTCACGATCTCGAAATAATCATTAACTGACAGTCACTAAACAGTACACACGTAAAGCATTTTATTGTATTTAGAACAAAAATTCAATTCTAAATCAAGTTATCTTAACGATCGTTACTTCCAAGTATCCCACAAAAATTCATTGTCTCCTATCCATCCTATTCTTGCACGTGTCCCACAGGACAGCGTGCTCGCTCCTTTCCTTTATTCAATTTATACCTCCGACCTACCTACGCAACCTATCACCTTCACCTTTGCCGATGATACCGCAATCCTTTCTCCTGATAAAGATCCTGTCACTGCTTCCCATAATCTTCAAAATCACCTAAACACCCTAGAATGTTGGCTCCGACGGTTGGAGAATGAAGATCAACGAAAACAAATCAACGAACATATTTACTCTAAACAAGAAAACACTCCCACCAGTATACCTCAACAACGTTCCCATCCCAATTGCGAACCATGTACGATACCTCGGACTCTACCTGGACAAACAACTGATGTGGAAGCCCCATACACGACTTAAGCGCACAGACTGTAATATACGATTTTTCATGCTTAAACGACTACTCGACAAACGATCAAAACTCTCACTAACAAACAAAAGAAAACTTTACATTGCCCTCCTGGCCCCCATTTGGACATACGGACTTGAACTTTACGGTACTGCTAAGCGTTCCAACCTCAATCGAATCCAATCCCTTCAATCTAAAATTCTCAGAACAATAGTACAAGTCCCTTTCTATGTATCCAATCACACCATCCATACCGACTTAAATGTCCCTTTTGTTACCGAGCTAGCCCAATCCTGCTACAAAACGATCCATTCCAAACTACTCCATCATCGGAACCCTTTCGTCAAAAACCTGTCATCCACCGCATTACCTAATAATCCCAACAGAAGGCTGAAGCGTCGGTGGCCCCGCGACAACCTTAACAATTGACATCGGTCTCCTACGACGGAGTACATCTCGCTCATCGTATTCATTAACTAACGGCTACAGGATGGTAATTGTTCAAGCATTCACGCTACCGTTAATAATTTTATATGTAAATACTATCTGTTTTTACTTGTTGCGTCGAAGAATGCAGTTGTAAAAAACAAATAAAAAGTAAAAAAAAAAAAATAAATCAAGTTCACACATATCAGGTAACGATAAGGGCGCTGACACACGGAGCGGTTTTGCTAGGTTGTGACACATGCAGCGGTATGATGTGCGTTTTGGCCGAAGCGGTTTTGTTTTCTCTCAGTTATAAAATGTATCCTACAGCAGTGCATATAAGCATTGAACGTCGCAAGGTGTTATTTTGCAGTTTGTATAACAAGTCCTGTTTAATAAATATATTGTTCTGTAACTGTATGTAACTTCGTGTATTAGTTACAGCCTTACAGACCATTCGCCCCATGCAGTACTTTTTTTTTCTTTGATGAATATTCTATGGAACTGGCTACAAAGTGAAATCTCACAGGTATCTACACACACGTCTCGTTCGGTTTTCTTTTCTCTATGAAGTTTTGAAAAATAGTCTTTAAAAATAAAGATTTAAGTTGATTTATATTTAGATGGGATCTCGGGTAGCCGAATAAGCGTGTCAGACTCTCGGATTAGATCCTGCAGTTGTAGGTTCGATTCCCGTTTCCCCCCCCCAAAAAAAAAAAATCAATCCTCTCTGATCAATAAAAGTAAAGTAATTCCTGTTCAGAGTCAAGCAAGGTTTAAACTACTTTTCATTTTTCATACTATAATTTAAAAGGCACAGAGCTGGGATTTGAACGAGGTCCCCTTCCTCCTCCAGGTAATATTCAAAACAAAATCTTTATTAAACTAGTTATTACCATGTATCACCGACAGTCATACGCATACTTTGTACCCGTACTACTAGAAATCATTTAATTATAGGGTGATGTACTTTCAAGTAGTTGTAAAGTTAAAAGAGGCCCTGGAGGAAGGTGAGTTCGTTTTAAAAACGGTTGTTACTGTACAGCACCGTACAATCTGTAAATACTTAAATATTTCCCCCCATTTTTAGTGGTGGTTAAGTATCAATATGTAAAGCTCTAGGTGTCAGGAAGTTGAGAATTAGCTAAAATTCTATTATTTATTAATCTTATTGAACTGGCATTGGCCCATTCCACATGGAGTTCCCATGGATGAAGAGATACTTCTGGTGTCTCTGTTGTACTATCGTTGGAAGAAGAGAAGGGAGAAAAAACACAGGAGAATGTGGGTTCATCCAATTGTCGAGAAGAGAAGCGAAAGAGGGCATTTTAAGAATTTGTTTTCAGAGATGAGGAAACACCCTGAAGAATGTTTTAACTTTACCAGGATGCAAATGGGCAGTTTTGACGAGTTACATAGTAAAATAAAATGCCGCATTACAAATTTTTTTCTCCACGTCTATTTTTTGCATCTTAAAAGTAAATTAGAAGACTGACAAACAAACAACCCTTCAAGAAAGTGGGGTACGAACAGCTCAAATAAACGCCACGTGTGTCAGGGCTGATGCAATACTTGGGTACCACTCACCGCCTGGCGTTTTCAAAACCGACGCGTTGGGTCGTCTCCGCCACCGACCGACTCGGTTTGAAAACCGACAGGCGGTTACGGCCGCTACGTCTGTCAGGTTAATGCAACAACAATGAACGACTCACCGCCTCGATTTTTCTCGCGATAAACGCTTCGGTCAAAACCGCACCGTGTGTCAGCGCCCTAAAGTGATAAAATGGATGTTCAACGGAGGTATAAATAAAGCCAGCGCTGTAAAAATTACCTAGTGATAATGAAAGAAAATATTCATTTCCTATACCAGCCCATCGATCGATTGTCTATTTATTATCAAGAATATATTATTAAAGATTATTTTTTTATTTACAAAAATAAGTTTAATAAGTTTTTTTCCAGCAGGATTATAGTATCGGCGTATTTAAGGTAAGAACTGATCAGTATTGGATGGATTTAATTGTGCAGGTTGTAAAGGCTATTTTATACCATGTTGTTTTAGAAGATTGATGATTTGAATTTGTTGCATATTGATTCTGCTCAACCCTGATGCGGTCAACGTATTTTCCCTTTTTTTCTATTCCGTGGGATTTGAATTATCTACGGAAAATGAAAGCCCTCTGTATTTTCCTTTTTATAATTTATAATTTTATTACGATCGTATTACAGCGTGAATTAAATATCCTATTAGGCAAACGTCAAAACGTTAAACCGCCCCGGAAAGGAATTAATATTCCCTATCAACAACCAATTCCACAGTACGCGAAGAATTAATAAAAGGGCCGCCCTCTGGAATAATTGATAAATTTCAAATTGGCCGAGGCTCGGTCTATTAGTATGATCCATGGATCTTTCGGCCCAAGGAAAGAAGGGAAAAGAATTCCGTCCAATAAATTTGAAATAAAACCTATCCGAATGGTTCACCATCTTGAATCTTAATATATCATTTATCGAGAGGTCAGCCTCTCCGAGATGCCAGGGAATCCATTATCGTAATAATGAAAACGGTATTCATTTCAAATTTATTAAAGGACTTTAAAATACGTTTGAATACCACGTCATGCCATGTTTTACAATTACAAGACTATAAGAATAAACGTAAGTCATTATAACAAAGTTTGGATTTATTTATTATTGCAAGATTATGTGATCTGACATTCTGCTGAGTGATAGTTTCTGGTCATTTTGGTCCGCTAATTCAGTCGGTCAGACGAATTTCGCAAATGTCATGTTTTGTGGCTCCATATAGCAAGCGAATTGGAATGCCATCTGATATGAGAATTGTGCACTATTTGCAAATTTTCGGGCCTCCGGTTTCGATTTTTCGAGAAAATAAGGTTGTTTGTAAATATGTAGATTTTTCTTTATTCCTTGGTTATGTGTTCAGAGGGTATATTTTTCAGGGAATGTATTTATCAGCGTGTATTTGTGTGTAGAATGAGAGCGTTGATGGTGGAAGATTCTGGATTTTTATCCTGAAACGTTGTCACTCCCCGATGTGATGACTCGGGGCTATACCTGAGGGAATTCACCTACCCTGTTCTGTGGCTGGGTCGCAAGTATCTCCCTTAAACCTGATGATCAGGAGATCGTCGTTTCCCAACCAACGGGTTATGCCACAACAGGAGCTGTCCGCAACTTTGGCTGAAGAGCAAAATTCCTAATTTCCGGCTCAGATTTTTGGGGCGGCATGTACAGGCATGCTTTTGACACAAAAGAGCCTCTCGAACAACTTCGCCTACTTAACCTGTCATCCTTTTTTTTATCATGTCCTTCACCGTTCGTTTTTCGTCAGAGTGCCTGATCACGATGATCCTCTCGGGAGCCGGCTCGTCCGCACTTTCTTTACCATCCAGGCCGACAAGTCCAAGAATCCAGACAACAACCTCTGTTTTTCCGAGGCGCTCCAGCTAAGCGCATTTTTCTACCAAGAGCACGACGAGACGATCCCGAAATAACCTGTCTCGTAAAGCCCAAACAGCGTTTCAAACGTCAGTATTTGAGGAAGACTGAGACTTCCTCGGCCCGCACCGCCCCGTGAGCTTGCCAAATCGGAAACAGTTTCGACGTATACACGCTATGAAAGGCCGACGACCTATTTAGTTCTAAGCTAGGTGGCTACATCTATTTATTTCTAAGTTTAAGGAACTTAGCCTTGTAGAGGTGTGACTGAGTACCGCAAATGTGCCTGATCTTCGAGTACGCCTGGAAGTGTCCACGGGGAGCTGAGCCGAAGCAACGTCCCAAGCGTCACCAATCCAGCCCTCCCTATGGCCTCTTCGAAGCCTATCACGAGGGGTGTGAAGTAACCTAAGGACTCACAATTAGACGTGATAGGATATATGTATTGGGCTGATGAAAAAATAATGCAGGTTTTGAAAAGGCAGTCAAGATTATTTTGAATTTTCATAAAATAAAAAAAAAGATTAGACATATTTTCCATCACAATCTATACATCTTTGCCAACATGTAATAAGGCTTTTATTCCGCTGACATCAAAATCTTCATTTCGTCTCACAATAAAGTCTTGGAAGGCGTTTTCGGATTCACCGCTTTCTCTAAAAATTTTATCCCTCAAGAAGTGATCAAAATGCCACAAAAGTGGAAGCCTTTAGGCGAGAGGTCGGTGAATATGGAGGGTGCGGTCAGGCTTCATATCGTAAGTCCTTAAGTTTCCGCAGGGTTGGCATTGCGATATGTGCCTGGGGTTGTCGTCAAGAAGAATGGACCTCTTATGGTTTACCAATGCTGGACAAAATCGTTGCAGTCACCCGTGCATTTTGTCCATTTCTTGGCAATATTTTTCTGCTGTGATAATTTCATCGAAATTCACTTCATTCAATTTTGCACCAACCCATTTATATGTCTGTAGGGTGATTAAAGTCGAATATTCCACCACCCTATGTGAGTCAATGTTATGTAAATAAGAAATAATAAATTTATAGTTTTTCCTTGAATTAAAAACTTTTAAATTTTAAATTAACCATTTTTCTCATCAAATTATTATTTTTAATTCTAAATTAACCCCTTACGATTTGAAATTAACGTTTATAACTTCAAATTAAACTTTTTAAACGTTAAATTAACCAATTATAATTTCAAATTAACACATTTTATTTTCAAATTAACCGTTTCTTAATCATCAAAAAGCCTAGTAGACAGTATGAAATGTAAACGCGTTAAGTAAAATTCTTGCATTTGAAAAAAAACTATAAATTAATTTGACACTTAGAAAACATGAAAATTAATTACAATTAAAATTAACAATTATACAGTATTTAAGATAAAAACAAATGAATCTTCTGTTAATTTGAAATTTTTTGATGAACTAATCCGGCTTTTAAATAAAACATTATATGAAACTTATTTAAAATTAAAAATTATATAAAAGTAAAAATTAAAATAAACTATTCTCCCTTTATATTTATAATGTTTCATTTCCAATTTACTTTATTAACTTCAAATTAACGTTTTGTAATTTCAAGTTAAATGCTTTTCAATTTCAAATTAACTTTTGTTAATTTGAAGTTAATTTTTTAACTTTAAATGAATGATGTTAACATGCAAATTAACCTTTTTTATTTTGAAATTAACTATTTCTTTAAATTATTACAAAAACTAGAATATGGTGGGAAATACAAGCATGTAAAGGAAAATTCCTCGTTTTGAGAATTATTTTTATATACAATAATTATGATCTTGAAAATAATATAACCATTAATGACAGTTATATCTAAAATTTATAATTAGCAGAATATAAAAAATAAAGGATTCTTGTTTGAATTTGAGATTCTTTAAGATAAACTAATAAATAAAAGACGATATGAAACATAAGCAACATCGAAAAATATTTGAAATAGAAATTAAATTAACCCGTTCTTGTTTTTTTTATAATTTTTAAACATTCCTTAGCTTAACTGAATTATATGAGCCTATATATAATATAACAATAAAAAATCCTACCTTATTTACTAGTTAAAAATTTTTCATAAAATATTTTTTTATTTACAGTTAAAAATTGTTAATTTGAAGTCAAAAATTATTTATTTTTAGTTAATATTAAACAGTATTTTGGTGTTCAAAAGAGTTAATTTGAACGGAAAAGTGTGAATTTGACGGATGAAAGGGTGAATTTTAAAATTCAAAAATCAAAATAAGAATGAGTGAAAGAACGACTGTGGTTAGATTAAAACTGCATGAGTTTGGACCTGAAATGGCCCTGTTCTCGACATCCTCTGTAACCTAAATTGGGTTGTGCTACGTATAAGACCGAAGACTGACCTGGTCCACCAAAATACCAGAGTTGGTGAAATTAATTAGTATTATTACATAAATGAAAATTTCTTGAAATGAATAGGTTCAGTTTAAACCGAATAATAGTTATTTTAATACATTTTCACCAAATATATTGAAAAACACTACATCAACCCCCAGTTGATTAAGTTATTTCTTAATCACATAATTCATTAAATGTTTGAGCTTTTGCTCCTTTTTTGTATAAAAACGTAAATAATAGGATGATAGGCCTGCAGCTCGAGGGCACACCATGTGGCTGAACAAGTTTTTAATGGAAATGAGTCTTGAAACTTTTCTATAGGGGTTGAAACTAGCCCATGAAGAATATGATATTAAAGAGGTAAACGAGTAAAACAGGACTTTTTTCTGTAGTGGAGAAATTTTCCAACATAGTAGGTATGACGAATGAATTAACCATTTCGTAGAAAAACTCATTTTTGTTTAAATAAACTTACTCTTTTCCAATATGTTTGTTTAATTTGAAGGTCTCGTTGATTGATCTATAGGCTGAAACATCTAATTTTGTTTATCTGATATTGTTTATCTTGAAATTGTCCAATAATATAGGTAGCAATCAAAATATTTGGCCATATGTGGCCTCATGTGCCAACCCACTGTTTTTACAATAAGACCTCGAGGTACTGAAGTAGTTAAAACCGTAAATGTCGGTATAGAGTGTTACATTTTTGACTTGGGAAATAATTAAACGTGCGTTTCCGACCAACTGCAATTCAGACCGGTGTGAACATTTTAGTTAGGCGAATTGTTTGGACGAGAGCTGTTGGGAATGGGCAGGGGTGATTTCCATGATGATAGTTGTTAACAGGTACGGATCAATCACTAGTCTCAAGGGAGTTGTCCGATAACCAACCCTTCGGTCCATTCACTTCATTGGGCATCGTCAAATGGACAGACCTTTGTAGAGTACCATGAACTCGAATGATTTAGTCTAACTGATTTTTTTTAATAAACAGACGTTTCACGTTAAAGTCTGCGAGTTGACGCATCTTCAGATTTAGGTTTAGGTTACTCGATGTTGGCTTATTTACGACCAAAGTTAGTCCATTGTGCATTCTCAATCATTGTTTAGACCTGTTTGTTAAGCTTAAGACATTTTCCCAGAACTACAAATTTTGGCTAAAGTTGTTTATGATTATCCTCCAGGGGAACCCCTTGCACAGACAGAGGACATGTTCCATGTTGTCTTCTTCATGGCAATATTTGCACAGTCTTTTTTCTATTGCTATTAATCTATGCCTTTAGAATATTCGGAGTCCAGTCATCCGTCTTGTTATCATTCTGATAGTAAAAAGTCCAAGGTCTAGTAATGATCAGTTATTAGCAGTTAGCTATAAGCTTGATATCTAAAAAGTCTATAAAACGCTTTTGTGTTACGTTTTTAAGCCTCAATAAACTAGACGTAAGTAAATATGCGCGCAAATGCTCCATTCGAATATCTGAATTTCAGTAATTCACCACTTGCAAGGCATAACAAATAAACTACGGATCCAATTAATCGTACAAAAATCTTCTAAAGTGTCAAACAGACAAGTAAATAAATTACATGCAACAACAAAGTTTCGTATTCGTATTTCAAAAAAACCAGCCTCCTCCAGGATTGGTAAACATCAAATTACCCATTTTAATTTTCAAATTAATTATTTTTAACTTCAAATTAAACATCTTAAATTTTAAATGAACCCTTTTTAACTTCTTTTAAAATAAGCGAACCTGTTTTACTTCAAATTAACCTTTTTAATTTCAATTTAACTTTGTTTAAAACTTAAAAAAAATATTTCATTTGTTATATAACAAAATTATTTATTATATGGTATTGTTATATTATTATATAATATTGTTATATAACAAACAATATATAACAAAATTATTTGCGAAATTTTTTAAATATAAAATAATAAAATTTCAATTTACATTAAAAATTATATAAAATCTCTCTATCATTTAAAAAAATTTTTGGCTAAAATTAATAAACCATTGCTACTGGTACTGATTATAATACGGAAGTTAAATACTTTATGTTTTTTATTCGGATTTAAATTGTGAAAGATTTTCCTTGAAGTCTTAATCTTTTTTACATAGTATTAAACAGCTATTTATGACAATCGAATAAAAAAATCGCTAAAAACGGTCACTTTCGACAGGTTTGAACAGTCGTAAAAAAAAGGAGGCAGGAGACAAATTTATGAAGCATGCTTAAAAAAGAGTGTGATGAAATAGCTTTCACGAATTCAAATTGTCCAATACGTGCGAATGGAGATTCCATTGAATTCTCAGATTTTTTTGTGGTCGGCAACGGCAAAGGTCATAGCCGACACGCTAGAAAATTTAAATGCCGGGATAGTGTTTTGTTGTATTTTCGTTATTTTGTATTGGGCTAGGCGAATCTGTGTTAGAGTGATTGGAGATTCTCCAAGCGATCTTTCTCAGAACGAGATACGTTGGACTAATTCGTATCGGGTGGATACGTGTGTCATCTCACTACCGATCTTCTTGTAGTGGAGGGGCGTTCGGATGCTTGGTGACCCCTCACACGTGGCGAAGTGCAAATACAAAATACAATTTTTACAATAAAATCACCATACACACCAATAAAATGTACTAACCTAGGTTGGCGGGCCCGGAGGACATTCCACCGGAGCCCTCCCTTAAAATCTAACCGTTAGAGTGAACCTTTCACACAAATAAATACTTGCATACTAATAAATATATTAACACGAGTTCATTCATACAATATGTACAATTAAAATAAGGTGGGCAGCGGGATGTGGATTAAAAAGCCGCTGCCTCACCTCTCACTCATACAATTCCCTACAACTAAACTAAACCTAAACAGTCTGTGGGGTACTCTATATTCCGCCACAGGTCCGACTCCCTTAGACGAAACCATTCTCGCAAATAAATACATTCACACCAAAGTAAGATAAAAAAGAACCACGTGTGAAGAGAGCTAGATTTGAATGTATATATTTATCCTCTTCAGATTCCCAACGAGTTTATCAGTAAACTCGCTGTTGTGTTTTAATACTCGGATCATCTCTGCTGGAAGGCCACACCTGTCACGGTATGGCGCTATGTTGATGCATTCTTCTATCAGGTGTTGTACTGTCATCTTAACGCCACATAAGGGGCACCTCCGGGGTCTCTTTCCGATAAGAAGGTGTCCGTGTGTTAACCTGGTGTGGTCTATTCTCAGTCTTGTTGGAATGATAGCTTTTCTTTTATCCAAATAATCCGAGACCCACGGCTTAACATTCGGCTTAATCGGGTTCAGCTTTTCGGTCATCCCTGTCCAGCGGATTTGCCAGTTGTCCCAGCTTTTTCTTAAATAGTTTTTGACATCCGCTGGACTGATTGGGATATCCGGGTCACTAGGCATGTCCGCTTCTTCCTTAGCCGCCTTGTCGGCCTCCTCATTTCCTTTGAGGCCGACGTGATCCGGAATCCATAGGATAACAACCTCGTTTCAATTAACTTGTTTACATTTAATTGCTCGTAGAATAATCTAACCAGTGGGTCGACAGAGAATTTATTCTGGACAGCTGAGACATCGCTGAGTAAATCTGTACATATCGCAAATTTTCCTTTTCTCATACGTTTGATCTCGCCCAGCGCTGACAATATGGCATACATCTCTGCTGTAAATATGGTGGCGGTCCTCGGGAGAGAAGTTTTCTTAGTATTCTCCTCCGTATCTACGGCATAGCCGACCCCTTGGTGCTCATTGAACCATCAGTACATAAATATCTCGCATCTGCCAGTTCCCCTTTGATGGAGAAGAACATAGCTTTGTAAACTTGAGAGGGGGTCTCTTCTTTCTTCTTCATCGCCATATCGACCCGTATGGTTGGCGAGGGGAGCGTCCACGGTTCCGTTTTGGCCTCAGTAACCGGGATTATTTTTTCTAATTGTACTCCCCTCGAGACCATTAATTCCTTTAATCTAACTCCTATCGGTCTCGTACGGGTTCTCAGCCGCCCATACTCCTCGGCTTTTTCCTCATCAAACAGTATTGTATGGAGGAAATGGGATTGCCTGCCCCATATACTTCCACTGTAATTCAACATCAGCTGGTTCCTCTTTTCCGTCGGGGGCAGTACTCCACCCTCCACACATAAACTGTTGACGGGGCTTGTTCGGAAAGCCCCAGTAGCAATCCTTATACCAGCGATATATGCTCTATCTAATTTCTGTAATCTGCTTTTCCTTGCCGAGGAGAATACCATACATCCGTAATTTAATTTTGTACACAACAGCGATTTAAATACGTTAATTAATATTTCCCTCGTTGCTCCCCATCGAAAATTATTTAGAAATTTCATTAAATTTAGGACCTTTTTACTCTGGACCCAGTATGGTCGATGTGGTGCTGCCATCTCAATTTATCATCAAAAATGAGGCCGAGGTATCTTATACTGCTCACATACTCGAGGGCCGTTCCTTTTAGCATAAGAGGAGTGGCAGAATTTTCCTCATCAGTCTGCAGAAGTGTACTGCTTTTGTTTTCGCCCTCTAAAATGTAAATCCGATGCCGTCAGCCTCTCTGATCACCACATCGATCCCTTCTTGCACTTTTCTAGTTATTTCAATGATATCGTCTCCGCTGCAAAGTATTGTCAAATCGTCGACGTACAAAGCCTTTAGCAGCGGAGCTTCCAATTTATCTGCTATATTGTTTGCTGCGATCTCGAATAACGTTACAGAAAGCACTGATCCTTGGGGGATTCCATTCTCCTGCCGACGGTCATCCGATGTCACTGCTCCAATTTTAACCTTAAATCGTCGGCTTTCCAAAAAAGTATTTATTAATTTAAGCATTCTCCCCCGTAGCCCCCAGTCATGACATTTTTTCCAAAATCGTAATTAAAATTTAATCAATTGAAAATAATAGACATAATAGATGTAATTGTTAAGTGTGTTTCCATAGATCATGCTGAGCAAAGTTGGGCAAAATCAAACTAATTAAATCATGATTAAGAAGTTTGATTGAAATTTAATCATGATTGCATTAGTCATGAGTAAATTAATCATTATATGATTTAGTCATACCTCATGATTGAATTAATTATGATTAAATCATATAATGATTAATTTACTCATGGCTAATTCAATCATGATTAAACATCAATCAAAATTCTTAATCATGATTGAATTAGTTTGATTTTGCCCAACTCTGGCTACAATGACCAACTTACCAAAATCCAACCGGATTCCGGAAAAAAAATTTGAGATGAGGGTCGTGCTCAAGGCCAACCTTCAAAAATTGTTATAATAAACAAAAACCAAAGTTACATAATTATTCTACATGTCTATTTTATTACAATCAAGACCCCTAGATGGTGTATTTTCCAAATAATGTAGAAATCTCTCCTTTTAAGTGGAATAAATTTTAATTCAAAGAAATATTTTTGCCATTAATCGGTTATGTGAACATATTTACTTTTCAAAGCGTAGCTTGTTCTAGGATTATTTTATTATTATTATTATTATCATTATCATTATTTTTTGGCTTTTTATAACGACGGAGTTTTACTTATAATTGGAAGATTGATTTTATTTAAATAAGGTGTTGAATGATTTTCGTAGGGACCGCGGTAGCCGAGTGGTTAGCATGCGAGACTTTGACGCCGCGGTCGTGGGTTCGATTCCCACCGTCGCCTCTCGCCCTTTTGTCACGATAACCCCCCCAATTTGAACATACATATAAGAATTCGTCACTATGGCTAATATGCATAGATCATAACAAAAAAAAAAAAATTCGTTTTGATGAAATAAATTTCTGTTAGAAATTTTTTTAAAGTGATGAAGTAGTGTATTTTTCATTTTGTGAGCACCCATTTGAACATGATTTATCGACATTTAGTCATGACTAACTAATGATATTGTGACTAAATTAGTCATGCCTCGTATTTAATTAGTAGTCATGACTAATTTAGCCATCAATCACATATGGCGACTAATGACTAAATTAGTCACTTACTACCAATCATGACTAACGGTCTGAGTGATTAATCATTAATCATTAGACATGACTAATTTTTGCCCAACACTAATGCTTAGTCACTAGCTTGTGACAAAGCCGCCAATGAAATCGTAAGTTTACAGTCTTCCATTGACTATTTACAATCAATGACACCTTAAGGCTTGCTTCCTGCAGAAATGCACTTAAAAGCACATTATAGTTATGCTAGTGAGAAATTACATAGGAGGAAACTATTGCAATTTCCAGTCGTCTAGCATTTCCTATGACTATAAATAAGTCACAAGAACAAAGTTGTGAGAGAATAGGTTTGATTATGATTTCAAACTTTAGAATATTTACACATAGACAATTATATGAAAAGTTTGGTATAACGGAAATACTAACGAGATATTGTACAAGATATGTATAATTTCGTTCGTACAAAATTCCTACAAAGTCGCTGAAGTTGCGCTATTACCTAAAAGGGTTGATGGCTATAGTCAAACTAGCGACGTTTACAAAGCCATAAAGCTGCGAAGCACTAAGGGTGAATTGCTTCCAGTCACAAATGCAAGGCGGACTAAACGAAATAATCGTAACCCTCGACCCTAGATTAGGTCGGTCGTTCAATACCTGAAAAAACTCCTAATCTCTGACATTATAAAATTAAAACTCTAGAGCATATATGGTCATATTCCTCATTAATTCACGTATAATAATGATGAAACAATGATAACGTTTAAGTGCAAAATTAGAAACTCAATAATATTAAGGTTAGGGTGTGAAAATACCCATTCTGTCCTGTCAAATTTGAGACTCATAAAACATCCATACTCTATTTGTCTATTACTTGGTGTCAAGCATTCGTCTGGATTATATTTTTTTTAATTCAAACGCGTAGTACAGAACGTTTTCTATTTACTTGAAACGTGAAATATTTGATCTCCAAATTGAACATACAAGTGTGGTATAAAGAAAAGTAGAACATGTGTCTTCTTGGGGGCCAGCTCAACGACACAAATGGTGACAACAGGCAAATCGATCATATGGCACTGAAGCGACGAAGCTCCTGAAGATTTATTAGAAGAGAAACATAACGATTCAAAGTAACAGAAAAAAAATTGAAAAATTGACATTTTCGGGCACACTATCTCACATGACCTGTTACACCAATCTACACTTCCAGAGAAATTTATTCTCTGGAAACTTATTACGGTCAAGTACAGTAATTATCTTTAATTGTAAAAAGATTTTTTTTATGTTTTACGATAGAAAATCTTCTAACCCTGCTCTAATAACATTTTGGTTATACTTGATCATTTCATGGAGATATTTTGGTTATTTATGGCTAATTATCTCGTTTTGTACCAAACCGAACATGTTTCAAAAGGGCTTCTTTAAATAACAATTTAATTTCCTACAATTTTTACGTCATCGTGTTTAAAAAACAAATTGATAATTTGTGATATCTGATAAAGAGAACCGCGCAGGCAGAGTGGTTACGGCGTCCGACTAGTATTTGGGAAGTTAACAGTCCTGGGTTCGAATCCCAGTATAGACCTTGTAATTTTATTTGATATTAATTTGAAAAATACTTTAAAGTGATTTAACTCTTTGTTTGCCATATGCAAGTGATAGTTGAACGTAACCTCCCTTTTTCTGACAAATTAACTCTATTAGGTGACCTACAATTCGGACCGGATAATTTGAAATTAAAAAGGATTAACTTGAAGAAAAAAATTATTTTGGTGTTAAAAAGGGTAATTTCAAATAGAAAAGGGTTAATTTGACGGGAAAAAACGATATACAATAGAACTTGTAGAAAGTTTTATTTTTATTTATTTGAAGTTTACACCTGTAATGTGTAAAATGTCCGAAGGAAAAGAATCGTCCTCAAGCGACTAATAATAGGTCATACTCTGTATTGTTCCAATTTTAGTATATGTACCGCTGAAGCGAGTACAGGGAGACTCTGCTAAAAAATTTTGACTCGCTGCTTTGTTCGAGGATCTTTTATGGACGTATGGCTTATCCTCGGCCCGAAAAACGCGCCTGAGAAAGCTCGATAGGCTCTATTACCAGGGTCTCAGAGCAATCTCGGGGGCGTTCAGGACCAGCCCCTTGGCCAGTCTGTGCTGCGAGCTGGGGGTCTTGCCTCCCGAACTTTGGAGAGAGCAACTCACCCTCGGTTACGCGGCCGGGTTCTTGGCCANACCCACGTACATCTGCTTTTTGCCGAAAGGCCGCGCAGCTACCCTTTATGCAGAAAAGTTGCTCAATGTCAAATAGCAATCGATAATAGAAACTTGTCACGCCTTTGCTCCATACAGATACCGTGTAGGATTTAAGAATGATTCTCGAGCACACCGGCGGTTTCTGAACCCCTTGTTCCGTTTTTTAGAGAATTTTTTCACTGTATATAGTTTTGTCATTATGTGTCATTATTTTTTAATGCAGTGTGTGTGTGTGTGTGTGTGTGTGTTATAAATATATTTGTGTATGTGTGAACCATCTGTCGAAAGCCCCTAGCGCCTAACTCCGTTGGTCGGATAACAAAGACCGCCCCCGAGCATTTGGCTGGTGACCCCGCTGCATAACAGTGTAGGTGAATTCCCGTGAGGTATAGACCCTAGGGTCAGCTCCTCCGGGATTGAAAAAAAAAATTAAAAATTGTCCAGTTAATTTTGAGTAAAACAACAATTACATTCTGATTCCGTGTTAACGGTAATCCAGATTGTACGGGGTGTTTACAAGGTTACATATAACATACTGACACTAGACATCAAACAAAATCATTCAGTTTTGTCATACGAATTGTATATTTTAAATTCCCACCCTATAATATAAAATCCCGGTGAGAAAATACCTGTTTGTTGAGTTGTTAATTAATACACTACCGTGCTAAGTTTTCCTTGAAATGGCATCTCACTCAGGCTGGGAAATAGTTAGCAATAACGGACAAGTTCGGGCCAATGGAAACCTGGGGACTAATTTGTCCGAGGGGTCCGACGCGTCTATGCGTCTGATGGTCTAATCTCGTTTTGTTGGGATCAAAAGACGCAATTTGCACGAGGGGTGTAATTATTAGAGGGAAATTAGCCGATCCTTGCAAGATAGGCTTGAAGGCGTGGTGCACAGCGCTGTTAAAAAAAAGAAAGAACGAATCACATTCCCTTTACAAGAGCGAAAAATAATCTTGATTAACATTATCTTCTTCAACGATAAGAAGATTAATTTACATCCTCAAATTAAAAATAAAAATAAAATCTATAACATATCTACGAATTCGACTAGTTTAAAAATAACGTCCTTGTTTCAAGATGACTCTGGATCAATGTTTAATTACTATTCTTGTTCTTTGAACACTATAAACCTGTCTCTTCTTCTTTCTATACTAAATTATTTTTTCTTCTTCTACAGTGTTCCTCGATGGTTTCATTCCATCCTCTCAGTCCGTTCGCAAATAGTCCTCATCCTAGATAAGCCCCTTCCTCTCCAATCCTCATCATTACTGGCTTCCCTCAAGGCTCCAATTTATCAGCCTCCCTCTTTTGTTGTTACATTAATGATCTACCTAATAGACTTAAATATTGCACTTATGAACTTATTACACTATGAGAACGACTTCCAAATCTATCTCACCTTTTCACCTCATGACCTTCTAATTTCAATCACAGGAATCCGAGAGGTACTAAGTTCTATCAGCTCTTGGGCGTTTTAAATAGGCTCTTCCTCAATATCAACACGTTCTGGGATACAGTGTTTGGGAACTATCCTCTTCTCCAATTCTTACCTCCTATTTATCCTCTCTGCATTAACAAACAACTAATCTCCTTTTTGATACATCTGTCAAAAACATTGGGATTATCCTTGATCAAACCCTATCATGCAAACCACACATTTACTAAATCTCCCGTTTCTCAATCCTCCGCCAATTCCGACATGTAGTCAATTCTTCCCAATTAGTACCCACAACTCCTGGCCCGTTCCATTTCGACTATGGCTGTTTGGTCTGCGTTGGACTCACCTGCGAGCTAGTTAATCGACTCAAGAGTATCATGAACAAATTTCTTACTCTATCAAACAATTCTTCCCATTCTCTTTCTTACCTTTATAACCTGTTGATATTTAAGTCTTCCTTAGTTGTGTATACACAATCGCAATACTCGGGTCCGCCCTTCTGTTCATAACTTTTCATTTTTTGACCAATTTAAAATCCGATAGCACCATTGCTTTCAGCGTAAAAAATCCTTTAAAATGATGTGTCAGGATGTATAAGATCGTATTTGAAATTTTAAAGTTGAACTGAGCCTGAGGTACCCTGTATAATATTTCTCCAAAAAAGGTAAAAATTTAAAACTAGACTAAAAAATATTAAACACGTATTTTTTATAGCGTCATTGGTTCACGGAAAATTTCAGTTAGGCCATTTAAAAACGATATCTTGTTTGATCTTATATTGATACGAATTGTACCAAATGTTTTACTTTTTTGTTATTCAAGGAGCCCAAAGCCCGAGAATAATATTCAGTTTCTTCTTCTTCTTTTTCTTATCAATATGTTTTAGTTATTTATTTATTAATTCTGGACGATATTTAAAAAAATATATATATGACTGGAATTGTTACTTTAGAATATTTAAAACAAATAATTAATCAATGTTTCGTGATAATCGTTGTTTGTGATACAAAATTGCTTTACCGGATACACTCCCTGGGTCAATTCCGTGTTATTAATTATATACGTTGTGCAGCGGAATGTATTTATTGGCGTGAATGTTTAATGGAAAAGGGCCGATGGCCGAATGTCCAATATGCGATCAACACACGCGGATTGATTGTACAGTATGTGTACAGCGACTGAGTAAAATCGGGTATTCATGAGCAGGTGTCACGAAGAACTTATAGTAATCAGTCTGACGAGACTAATTATAGACATTACGCGGCTGACAATCGGACACTTTCTTTTGAGCCAAAACCCGCGTATGTGTCCATTATGAAGAACAGGCTTCATTGACACTAACTTTTTCAAGTCAACCAAGGCCTTAAATAAAAAGAATAAGTAAACTATTAACTTTAAAACTGAAATAAAATATAAGATTTGAAAGTGGCAAAGAATCATCTATAAAATTAAAGTTTTGCTGAAAAAATATAAACTTGTATTTTTCTTTACAAATTCAATGAGTCCACTTAATTTTTTGAAAAATGGCAAGAACCAATGAAAAATTGGTGTAAAAAAATAGTTAAATATTGCAAAAAATAACCCGGTAAAGCGGGGAACACATTTGCCCGATTCAACGCTACGCGACGCTACCCGATGCTACCCGAAGCAAATCCAAAGTCCAAATTTCCATAAGGTTGTGTCAACCCCGAGCACATCTACCCGATGCCACGCAACGCTACCCTACTCTACGCTATGCGATCCCCACTGTCCAGATTTTCGTCTGGTAGCATCGAGGACAGTCGAAGACAAAACAACCGGACAATCATGTTTTTATTTATAAATATATATTTTATTGTCATTATATTAATTACAACATACTTATTTTAATATAAACCAAATTAACCGAGATCGCCAATTCAATAGTTTTTATTTAAAAAAAAATTAATTTTCAAGGTTTGGTAGAAAATTGATCAAATTACCGGAATGCTACTTTTTGATATAGTGAATTTAACTAACAATTTATTACACGTAAAATTTAAGTAACAATTTATTTCTTAGTTTTGCTCATAAAATTTAACTAACAATTTATTACATGGTTTTGCTCATAAAATTTAACTAACAATTTATTACATGGTTTTGCTCATAAAATTTAACTAACAATTTATTACATGGTTTTGTCCAATAAATTTAGCTAACTATTTATTACATGTTTTTGTTCATAAAATTATACATAAGCAGTATATTAGTTATTTAAAAAAATCTCACACACACATGTAAATGTCGTGTAGCCATTTGCCGAAGGAATCTGTATATGCAATGATGCTTTTCCATTAATTTCCTGATACATAAAAAAGTATTGAAAAAATAAGTAAATTTATTACTCGTCAGTATATTAAATATAAAACTGTTATATATAAATATATATATAAAACCAAATATAATTATTTGTAATTTTCTTTTGTTCTTTTCAAACAATACTTCACTACCTTTGTTTGCCCTGTTATTGTTCTACAAAAAAGAATTAATTATTTCAATAGAATAAATCTTTATAGAGAAGGGTGCCGAAAAGCAAAACGATGTTCTGATCGAGATAGAATTTTTCCCGTTGTCACCCAATTTACGATACGAAAACGTTACACGATTTGACGGTGTTTTAGTAAGAAAAGTGTTTTATGATGAATAACTAAATATATAAAAGATAAAAATCTAACAGCGTAATAAATCGCGAGGTAACGTTCATCGAGGAAAAATATTTGAACACCAGAATTCTAGATTCTCAACATTTACAAAAATCTTTATGTAAGGTATTGATTGAGATAACAAAGTCAGTGTCACGAGCAGGATTCGAACCCACGACCTTCGGCTAGATACTCCGCTGCTCTACCACTTGAGCTATCGTGATTTCGATCCACTCGGCCACCAACTTCCCATCTCAAACCCAACAAATTCGAAAGGTTGGGTTGAGATGGGAAGTTGGTGGCCGAGTGGATCAAAGTCACGATAGCTCAAGTGGTAGAGCAGCGGAGTATCTAGCCGAAGATCGTGGGTTCGAATCCCGCTCGTGACACTTACTTTTTTATCTCAACCAATACCTTAGAAAAAGATTAATGAATTGAAAGATATTATTTAGTCAATCGGTTTTTTGATATAATGAATTTAACTAATAATTTATTACATGGTTTTGTCCAAAAAATTTTGCTAACAATTTATTACAGGGTTTTGCTCATAAAATTTAACTAACAATTTATTATTACATGGTTTTGTCCAAAAAATTTAACTAACAATTTATTACAGGGTTTTGCTCATAAAATTTAAGTAACAATTTATTTCATGGTTTTGCTCATAAAATATAACTAACAATTTATTTCATAATTTTGCTCATAAAATTTAACTAACAATTTATTATTACATGGTTTTCTCCAAAGAATTTAGCTAACAATTTATTACATGATTTTGCTCATAAAATTACAACATTTTATATACCACCGAGTAGCGCAGAACCGGATATTCATATTTTTTGTAGTTTATTTTGAACTATGCATATGTAATTTTGTCGTTTCATTAATTACAGCATTCTTATTTTAATATAAATCATATTAAACGAGTTCAAAAATTAATAGTTTTTATAAAAATTATTTAATTATGATGGTTAGGCAGAGAATTATCAAAACACTGGAATAACTTTATTTAAAACAATTAATTTTAACAAACAATTTATTACATGGTTGTGTTCAAAATAGTGCATTAAGTACAAAAGAGGCGTTGCGATTCTGATACTCATTTGTGTTACACGCTGTTTGACCGTACGTGGGTGCGCTTGACGTCGCATTGATGTGCACACCCTACCTAAAAGAGACAAGGCGTCGACGGATGTGTTCCTCGCTTAACTGTGATCGTGCAAACTTCAAAACAATAGATTTTAAGAAGAAAGTATTTTCGTTTACTTTTTTATTTATTTTGTATTACCCCTCATTACAATTACTTGAAGTGTTCTATTATACTAACTTGTTTTGAATCGTGGGATTTGTTTTGTCGTTTTTTTTTTGCAAATTAAAAACAGTTAAAGTGAATTTAACGCAGAAAATCCGCAGGGCCAATTTCTGAGAAGATAAATCATAAAAGAGTATCTTGCCAAATAAAGAAGATTTATTGAGCAAGTTTTCCCAAGTAATTATCAATCCGCGGGCTTATTTTTCCGAATGGACTCCGCTCTTCTTTCGAACTCGAGTAATTTACTCTTTCGCCTTTGGACCTCGTACATGTCCAGCTAAACGCGCCAATTTACTAGCTAGTTACATGTCGTTCAATTTTTTGTTTAATACCGCTAAACATGTTATCTTCCTTGCAAGGAGTTTCCTTAAATAAATTTTATGCATTGAGTGATTGTTAATGGACATACCCTAACAAACACCACCCCGCACATACCTCCAAATCATAATGCAATAGACAAAATTAATTTAAAAAACATATAACCAACGGGTATGTCTTCGAGAGAAAAGGCCTGAAACTCCTTTATTCAAAAAAACATTGGAGCAAACAACCCCCGAGTGGGGGATTCTATCTGCCACCACCGCCGGTAATAACTGTTACCATGTGGTCGTCCCGCTAAAAACACCTCTGGGATTGTTCAAAATAATTTAATAATAATATTAACAATAAGTTAAATTAAAAGTATTGTTAACAAAATTTTATACGATGACTGTTTGTATGACTTCAGGCCTTAACAATTGATTTATTGATAAATTTTAGCTTAAGTTTGGGTTATTATTTTATTTTCAAAATAGAAACAAACTTTTGTTGGTAATAAACTCAAAAGAGTACCCCTAAAAAGTAAACTAGAAACCTCTTGTTCATGGTGTTACTTTAGCCCTCTTTCGGTAGGTGTCTTCTCAAGAGATATTTTTATCATCTGATAACACATAGCATATACAGATACATTTATGGTGTATATTTATATGTATATTTTTAATGACATAAAGATCTTAAAACATTGTTCCCTTCTTCCGTTTTGCTTTTAGCTAACGTTTTGTTTTACATTAGGTTTCCCAAACTGTTTTGAGGAATCACGCACTTCTTCTCTTTATTTTAAAGACAACTTTTTCCTGCTTTTGCTCCTTTGATAAGAGTGTCCATCAAATAATGTGGGTAAATACGTAGAAAGTTAAACATCATTGCCAGTGCATCTTTAAAGACCTCTTTCCCCTAGACAGAGTCTACTAATTAAGGTTTCGCTGTATGTATAAAAAATATAGCATGTAAAATTAAAAAGCAACTATTCCGTTATGAAGAACATTAAGGTAGTATGTAAATAGTAGGATGCCCCTGAGCGTGAAAATAAACTCTTCGTAAAAAAATGAGTATGCTTTAGGGAAGACGCGAATCGAACCCGAAACCTTTCCAGTGATGAGTCGCTGTGTCAATGTTCTAACCCCCATAATAATTTTGTTAACACTATTCTATCCTGCCTAAAGAAATAAAAAACATAAATGGAATAGGTAAATATTTATTCTTAAAAAAAAGGAAAGGCGTACATTAAAGATCTGGAATCTTAATGATTAATATAATATAATAGACGTATTATAATAGTTCAATTTCCATTCTCTAACCGGGCGTACTTTAATAGTTTTGCTTGAGGGGGATACTATCGAGGAAAAATCGAGATCGAATAAATAGATATTAATTTGGGTAGTTCGATGATTAAAAACTGAAAAAAAAATTAATTTACAAACTTTCTGTATTTTTCTTAAAATAAGGATTAAAGGGATTTAATTTTTAAATCTGAGCCTTCACTTTTAAGTAGACAGTTGTTTTCATTAGTTGGGACCGTTGGAGTATAAATGAAAAATGTGATTTGAAAAAACTGGCCGATTTTATATTCAATCACGGCCAACAATAGCACCTGCGAAATACGAAACTTTATTATGGCAATGAATAGTCAAACAAATTAGTTTCTACTCGCATTTACGGATAATCATCGACAAATTGTCAAACCAGTTTCTCTTGGAATATGTTAGAACGTTTAGAAACTAACGTTTTCGTTTACAAATGTGTGGTGATTAGTGACCGTTAATCGATATTTATTTAGAAATCGTGAGATGCGGTCTGGTGTGATGTAGATTTCAGAAAAACATTTTCTTTATCGTGCCAACGTTTCGATCTTTATTGAGATCATCTTCAGGGCCTGGGATTTAGATCAAGAGACTGTTTATAGATCAACTGTTTAAACTGTCCGGCAACTTACATCGGTCTTACATCCCAATATCTGGACAAGAGAGTAAAGCAACATATTTATGATTGCAAAAATCCCAAGCAAAATCCTACAGCACTGGCTACCCACCATTTTGAACAACAACACAATTTCGACTTCAAAAATCCAAAAATATTACATATAGAACAAAACAAATATAAACGTAATTTCTTAGAAATGGTTTATATCAACCGAGATAAACACAGAATCAACTGCAGAACAGATACATGTAAACTCAGTCGCAGCTATGCCAATATCATTAATCAAATTCAATACAGATAACATACCTATATCATCACATAACATTCCACACATCAAATATTTTTCACATAGTCTAATTTCCCGACAATTCAGCTTTCCTTTTCCTATTTATCCCATTCTATATAATCCTGAAAGGATAATCTGGCCGAACCATTACCAACACATTTTTTCCCTTCGTCGGCTCTTTTCACCTCAAAGAAGCCGACGCCTTATACAAAAATGTCTTCTCTATACCGATTTCCTTCCCCACCCCTTCAAAATCCAACGTATAAAACACAAAATAGCAAAATCTCACTGGCACTCTCGACACGACACGCAAGAATGACACAATTACACAGAAGACAAACCCTTTGAGTGAGTAGAAATACTTCGATTGAGTATAAAAAAAAAATATTTTGCATTGCATAAATTCACTTTTTCACATCCAAAATGTAATTGTAATATAGAAACAATGTTTGTAAATCCCAGGCCCTGAAGATGATCTCAGTAAAGATCGAAACGTTGGCACGATAAAGAAAATGTTTTTCTGAAATCTACATCACACCAAACCGCATCTCACGATTTCTAAATAAATTTTCATTTACCTGGATTTTATTATTTATACCGCATTGGATTGCCTCAAAACTTCCAATATTTTTATATATTTAAAGTCATATTAATCACGCAAACAAATCGATTGGAGGCAAATATGCGTTAGATATAGTTCAGACTAGATAAGGCTGGAGTTTTATGGGAATATGGCTAGGGCTTGGTACGGGATCGGATAAAGTAGGTAAGGTTAAATTAAGGGACCTGTCAGGCTATGGTTGGTTATGGGTAATATTATGCTAGATTCACGTCTGATTTTTGGGTTAGGTTAAAGTAGATCGTTGACCATATCCGAAAGTAAAGAAAATATAATGTTCAAAGTTATTGTAGTGATGATTAAGTTTAACGATGGGGTAGGTTAGGTAGGGGAAGGGTTATGGTAGGGTAAGGGTTAGAATGATGTACGGTTTTGGTTATAGCAGTAAAGGTTAGATTTAAGGAAGGGTAGGGTAGGTATAGGTTAGGTTTGGTAGGCTTAGGGTTATGTTAATATGTTATTAAGGGTTGTTTCAGGTAGTGTAGGTAAGGTTTAACAATTGGGTAGTATAGGACGGGTTAAGGTTTGTGTTAAATAAGGGTTAGGGTTATGTTAGATCAGGGTTAGGGTGGGGTATAGAAGTAAAGTTAAGATTTCAGGTCGGGGAATGTTAGGTAGTGTTAGTGTTAAAGTTATATTAGATTAGGTATGGCTCGGTGACTTTACGTGGTGAAGTGTATATTATATTCATCGAAAACTTGACAAAGAAAATGAATGTTTATTTTTTTCAAATTGGCCATTATCCTGATTTTTTTATTGTAAACTTATATACTGGAAATAGTTGATCATTAAAAGTACTCAAGTTTCGCCCAAATATCTAAAAGAAAATGTTTACTCTATTTATCTCGATCCACCGATTAAAAAGAAAGTGTATTTCAAACAAATTCAACACTTGTCCACATCATTTGTTCCTTAAATTTCACGATCCATTTTCCTGTGATATCCTCCGTGGCTTTCCAGGTCAGGCTTAACGATATGTTAAAATCCGGTAAAGCCCTGTACGATTTATGGTTTTGTTAAAACGAGATAGTTAGTGTTGTTAATGATCATCTATTAATTACCATTGTATCAAAAATGAAGCTACGATAAGATTACATGAAATCAGAACGCACAAGTCAAACTGGCTTGGAATAAAACGAATCGGTGCTTAACAACAAAGTAAAACACTTTGGTCAGTGAAAGAGTAAAACCGTTGAAAATCAATCTAACTCCAAGAGAGTGGTGGTTGAATATCATTTGCCTTAATCCTTTTCGATTGAATACTTTCAAACGGGCCCACCCTTCCAATCTTAGCAAGAAGAATAAATTACCCCTAATAATAATAACAGAATCCAACGAAGAGTTTGTTCCGATTTAAATGAAATTGGCGTTTAATATGCACATACTGATTGCTAATTCGAGGAAATCAAGTACAAAAACACACAGATTAATATAACATGAGAAACAGAAACGTAATTGTAATCTTAATTAATGCATTATGAATTAGAAAACTCATACGTATGAATTGATAATAATTGAATTTAATTAATATTTGAATCAAAATGAATAAACCTTTGGGTCGATATCATTTACCAAGTTGACTGTACCTGGGGCACAAAAAAAGACAACTCAAATTCTTTCAAAAATGCAACTTTTTGATTTAAGAAATACATGTTTTTAAAATATTTTTGTTTGCTGTAGTATTTAATACAGGAGATATTTTTTGTATTTTATAATGATATTTTATTTATCACATGGTAACACCGTTTTTTCGAACACATATCTTTCTTACTTCCTTCCTTTAATTCTTTCTATCTATATATCACTTTCCGTCTCTCATCTTATTGTATGTAAAATTGGTATATTTTATATCATATCTCACTGCCTATCATTCTCCTTAATGGATCCTTAAAAGCCTATCATGCTTTCCAACGTTCTCTCTCTCTCACTCTCTCTCTCTCTCTCTCTCTCTCTCTCTCTCTCTCTCTTTCTCTCTCACTTTCCCTTTGTACCTCGCTTTTCATTTCATGTTCAAAATACGTCCATGGAAATAAAACATTGTATCGTATCTCTACATCTATTTTTCTTATTCTCTCAATCCATCTTTCCCTCTCTCCCTATTTCTCTCTTGCTCTTTCTTTTCTTATTGTATGTATGATTGGTCTGGAAACGTAATTATGGGTAGATATTATACCATAAATTTCTTTAGATATTTTTCTCTCTCTCTCTCTCTCACACTCTCTCTCTCTCTCTCTCTCTCTCTCTCTCTCTCTCTCTCTCTCTCTCTCACTCACTCATACATTGAATGTAAGAGAGGTTCAGGAAGCTAATTATGTTTGTATGGAAAAAGGAATTTTTCTATTTCGTCTAGTTAGGTCGTTCTAACACATTCTCTATTGGTTTTCTCTCTTTGCTCATTCTTCGCCCATGGTTATCTTCATTTCACATACATATACATATTTCTCTCTATCTTTCTCACTCTTTCTCTCTAGCTATTTATCTCCATCTAATATATAATATCTACATACACACATGACTTATGTGCTCACTTCTTTATCAACTATTAATACACGATTTAATCTTCTGCGCATTTATTATTCTCGTCCTACTTTTAGAGATTTTTTTCTTTCAACATGAATGTCTGCCTGTATATAGAAAAGTTTTTCCTGTGCATTTATCGATCTATCCTTATATTTCACAAACATTTCCTCGCTCGTCGGTCTGGTTTCATACCATGATTTAAATATTTGTCTAAATGTGCTTGTCACTAATTTCGAAATTAACCATTCTACATTTTATCTGTTTATATTTTGTGTCTGATCTTTATTCTGTTTCTCTCTATGTTTCCCTATAATAAACACTGAGACGCAAAAAAGTGGCCAGTAAATTATTTTTTATTGTAGCTTAGACAATCGTCTGGAAACGTTAATAAAACACAGATAAATCTCCCACTTGTTTTTTCAATTAGATTTTGTAAATAAATTTTGGAATAGTCTATCTCTCCTATGTTGTTTTTTCTGTGTAGCTTCTTTCTAACGTTCCGGTGGCTTGATTTTGTTGAGTTGTACTCTTTTTTAACTTTCAAATTTCTTTGAGTGATGATTTTAAGTGGTACAAATTTAGCTACAGTACAAATCAAAGCATTTTTGAAGATGGAAGAAGACAAACGTATGTGGACAGGGTGCCAGAATAACTGCCCATATGGTCGTCCATCGCTACCAAAATACTGTGGGTTACTCAAGAAGACATGGTTCATATCGCCATCGTGTCACATCTCAGAGTGATGATTGTTTCATTTTGTCGAATGAATTCCGTAATCGACATTCTACCCCTGTTGAGATCAACTACGACATCAACAAGTTAAAAATGTACACGCCAGTTCGTCCACTGAAAGGCGTATAATTTCAGAAGCTGGATTATCTGCGAGAAGACCTGCCACTGGTCCAGAATTTCTGTCAGGGCACAGAGCAACCAGGGTAAGTTTCACGAGAAATCACATCAATTGATCTATGCAAGATTGGACTAAAATCTTGAATTTGGATGAGTCAAGATTTTGCTTGAGGTCTGACAGCTGAGAGAGGGTTTGGAGAAGATTTTCTTTTTGGAGAAGCTATGGTGGTGGTGGTGTGTTGTTTCCGGCAGGCAGTTTTATGGAAGGTCTCACAAACTTAATCTTCATCTAGGGGTTCGCCAACAGCTGCACAATACATTGTAGATGTGTTATCAAAAGAAGTGACACGATTTGGCGATGGTTTTATTTTTTTGAATGACGTTGCAAGGCCCCACACAGCTAGGATCGTTGTGGCTACTTGGAACGGGCTTCAATGCAATTGGATTGGCTAGCATCTGCCCTGACTTATCGTACACCTTTATGACGAATTGTCAAAGAGGGTAAAATGATGCTAGAGAATTTGTAGATATTAAGAGTAGGAGTAGTATGAATATATACAACACCACTACATTCAAAACCTCATAAAATCAAATCAGCGCAAAAGGAAGAACTACTCCATACTAATATGAACTTTTTTTATTGTTTCAATAGCTATATTTTTGGTAAAATTGTTTTAACAATTTTTTTTTATATTTCGACCTCAACAGTTTAACTTATGATTTTTCCTTCTCGAATGTGGGATAATAGGTCACCTTTTTTGTTTGTTATTCAATTTTCATTTCTTCTTTTCTCTGTCAATGAATTCTCTCTGTTTTCTCCTAAATTCTATAATAATTGGGGGGAATCTTGTCATTTGTTTGGTAGCTGTTTCTCTTCCAAATCCTTTAATATGGGAATAAGCAATGCTTATATCCAGGTTCAAGGTTTTCTTTTTAGAGTTATTATTAAAAGAGACTATGACCGAAAATTGTTGTGAGAAATTATTACAGAGAGAATTCATTGACAGGGAAAAGAAGAAGCGAAAATTAAAACTGAATAAAAAACAAAAAAACTCTAAAAAGAAAATCTTGAACCTGGATATAAGCATTGCTTATTCCCAGATTAAAGGATTTGAAAGAGACATAGCTACCAAACAAAACGACCTAAATGGCAAGATTCCCCCCAATATAATTATAGAATTTAGGAGAAAACAGAGAGAATTCATGCACAGGGAAAAGAAAAAACCAAAATTAAAACTGAATAAAAAAAGAGAATTCATTGACAGAGAAAAGAAGAAATGAAAATTAAAACAATAAAAACAAAAAAAATCAGAGAGAATTCATTGACAGGGAAAAGAAAAAACAAAAATTAAAACTGAATAAAAAAAAAACTAAAAAGAAAATCTTGAACCTGGATATAAGCATTGCTTATTCCCAGAATAACGGATTTGAAAGAGACATAGCTACCAAACAAAACGAACTAAATGGCAAGATTCCCCCCCCCCATATCATTATAGAATTTAGGAGAAAACGGAGAGAATTCATTAACAGGGAAAAGAAGAAACGAAAATTAAAACTGAATAAAAAATCAAAAAAACTCTGAAAAGAAAATCTTAAACCTGGATATAAGCATTGCTTATTCCCAGAATAACGCATTTGAAAGAGACATAGCTACCAAACAAAATGAAACTAAATGGCAAGATTTCCCCCAATATCATTATAGAATTTAGGAGAAAACGGAGAGAACTCATTGACAGGGAAAAGAAGAAACGAAAATTAAAACAGAATAAAAAAAAAAAAAAGACGACCTATTATCCCACCATCGAGAAGGAAAAATCATAAGTTAAAATTGTTTTACTCAATTTAAATTTTTATTTACTCTTTTTTTAATGTAACTATATCTTTTATTTTTCTGTAAAAATATCCGGTAAACAACAAAAAATGAAAATTATAACGATTACAATTATTTACTTTAAAATAACGAGGATGGACACTTTTTGCCTCTCAGTATAAATCAAATTGTCTGACTGATTGTCACTTGAATCGATTAAATTTATATTTGAAACTGAGGCAATACTATTTGTAAGTTTAAATCTAGTCATACCTTCTATATTTTTGATCGTGAATATAAGAAAATTCATTGCATGATTACTTCTATTTGTAATGTGTTTACTTGCTTGTTTTTAACTTTATTGACTATTTTCATGTTGGAAGTCCAAACCTGAAAATTATTATCAGACGGTGTAATCCAGGAATCGGCTTTTCAAATAGGAAACTTGGATTGTTGTTGAGCCTTCTCAAAGAGCAACGTAATCAATGGAGTAACTACAGAGGAGTTCTGAGGAAATTCAGTCAAAGGTCTTTCATAATTCGCTAATTCACTTTCTGAGGGTCCGAAGCAAGAGGGCACATTAGGATAACCCCGGGCCGTTTTCCCAGATGACTTAAACTCGATTTGTTCTATGATTTGAGAATTAATTTTAATTCTGCCCCTTCCTGATTGTTATTTCAGCCAGATCCCTATAATATAAGATAATGTTTAATTTTTTAATTAAACAATTACAGAGTGTTGGGAACTTTTTCCTCTGATTATTTTTCTGACGCTTGATCCCGTTTATGTGAAATGTCGGACAGAATTTATTTTGCAACAACCGGTGACAACGCGTTTCTACTTATCATTTATACCGTAGAAATAAAACCGGAAATTCTAACTGTGTGGTATTCACCCTAATAACACTTTTGTTGAATCGAGGCCCTGTAAAAACTTTACTTGAAGTTAAAGCACACTCAGAGTGTCTCCTGTTTCTAAGGAGGCTTTTCTCACTTGTTTTGATATATACTCGAAATTAACAATAATAGGAAAAAACTGACCGGCATATGTTGCGCTAATGAATCTGTCTAATTCTATTAATAATTCCGAATAAAACCTTTCTTGACAATCTGAAAAATTAAAGGAAATGTAAGCACGGAAAGTAAAATTCNTAACAACTAAGTTGCATTTAAAATGTAAAACTGTATATAAAATTAAATATAGAAACAAATTATTTAATTTAATTTAATATTTCTTTTTTAAATAGAAAATAATTTGGTTTCTAAAATTTATCATTTCTCATACTTCTCAATTTAAAACAAAAAACATTTTTTAAAAAATTTATTCTATTTATTCTAATATTACTTTTAAACGTAGTTAAACTTCATATCGATTTGAAGAGAACCATTCCTTTATTTTTCTACTATTGGAAATTTTTTTTAAATTTAATTTTGTATAATTTTTAATTTTAATTGTAATTAAATCATACGTTCTTCTAAAAGCCTAATTATCTTTTAATGCATGCATTTTACTTTACGTCCTTACATTTTACATCATATCCTAGGAATAACTGATGATTTAATGAAAGGGTATAATTGAAATTAAAAATTGTTAATTTGAAATTAAAGCGACTTAATTTGAAATTAAAAAGAGTTATTTATAATTAAAAATATTAATTTGGAACCAATTAGTTAATTCAACTAATTAATTAATTAAAAATATTAATTTGAAATTGAAGAGTTGATTTGAAATTCGAACGGCTAATCTGAAATTAAGTTATTTTTATATTTAATTTTGTACAATTTTGTATTTTAATTGTAATTAGTTTTCATATGGTCTGCTAAGGGAGGATTTTTTTTGTGCAGGAATTTTACTTTACGTACTTATATTCCATGCCATCGGCTAGGATTATTTGATGCTTTAAAGAAACCGTTCACCTGAAATTAAAAAAAGGCCAATTTGAAATTTAGAAGGCCTATTCTGAAATTAAAATGATTTACTTTGAAATTAAAAAAGTAAATGTTAAGTTAAAAAGAAAGTAAATATTTCATATCTGTATATTAAAAGTTTAAAAATGTTTAATTTGAAATTGAAAAGAGTTAATTTTAAATTAAAAAAGAATTTGATATAAAAACATTAAAATTAATAAGGGCTAATCGAAAAGAAAAAAAAGATCATTTGAAATTTAAACTTTTTAGTTTTTAGTTAAAAAGGGTTAATTTGGAAAAAAGCGAGTATTTAGGAAAAAAATAGTTAATTTCACATTGTAATAGGAGAATTCGTCGGATAAAAGGTTATGATTTTAGGAAAAAAACGATACAATCATTCTCAAAGCATCCTCCGATTTGTAGGTTTAAAGGGAGAAAAGGATTTTTATCTAGGTTCAATTGCGTTTTAACTGACATTCATAAAATTGTCATCAACTTGTTAGTGGGGCGATTTATCTTGGAGACACCTTTGCAGTACCGGGCCCTGCTTGTAACAACTGCCTAAGCCAGGTAAACCGCAGGATCTCCGGTCAGCTCCAGAGGGGCAAACTTTTGCAGACGGATTGTTGTGAGCTATTCCTCCGTGTGACCGGGCAATTGTGTCTGTCTTGACGGACCCAACATCGCAATTCTATTTCAATACCGGAAAATAAACCATGAAACCCAAATCAGGACGAAAGGAAACCTGACCGACATCAACTGTCAATAACTAGGTGAATAGTGGCTATCTTTTCATCTAGGTAGATAAAATTAAAATGTGTTTCAGCAGTAGCAATTACAGGAGGGAGCCAAAAACGCAACAGTAGAACATATATTATGTAACTTTTTCCGTCAAACTACATTTTATCTTTAAATTAATTGTTAATATTAAATTTATACTATTTCACTTCAAATATTATTTTTTTCAGTTCTACTTTGGAACAAATCGTTGACCTGACTTCGAGAGCAAATCATAAAAATAATGATCTTTATATTAATTTGGATTTTGATTTTGATTTATATAAGTTCAAATCCGCACATGTACGGACATATATACAAACACGAGCTGAGCCGAGCCTATTCGCTTCTCGTAGTCCACTGGCAATTCCGGCTTCTGCTATTTACAGTAAAATGCCGGCAGACTGGAGAATCAACGACCCTAGTAGACCTCCGTCTTATCCGTCCAGCCACCGAGGTTGAGCTTCGGGCGCGTACTGTCAACAGCTAGGTCAATCCAGCACCCTACGCATGCAGTATAAACCACATTCGTACTTACGTTCATTCTTCACTACATTCACTCCTATTAAGATACCACTCATTTACATAGGGTGATGGATTATTCAATATTCCGCCATCGACCATTCATGCTAATAAATACATTCACTCTCAACACAGACTAGTTATACACAACTATTATTAAAATTACATTGCCGCCAAATACGCTCGTTGTTTTAACGATTCGTCTAATCAAATTGTTCATTTCTTCTCAAAACTTGCACAAAATTGACCAAACATTTTTATTGACATTAAAGCTAAATGCGTGAAATACTACTACGTTTCGGGGGCAAGGTAGGCAAGACCAACCCCGACTTCTACACAGTCCCCTCAAGAGCCGGCGCATCGTGGCAGCTGGCTAAAAGGGGCCGTGACGACACTAATTCAAGTTGCAAAGCAAACCGTGCAAAGGATGAATGGCACTGGGGTGATAAAAAATAATGTCTTAAACGGAGCCCTCAGGGAGCCGACTCCCTGTTGTATCCTGCTTACCCCAGCATTCAGGTTCTACTGGGGCTGACCTTCCATATACCTAGCTGTTCGTGGGAAATATATGAAACCTACAAAACCAAAAACAACATAAACATCTGGGTCAGGCCCCGAAATAAGTGTCAGTATAAGTGTTAATCTAAGTATCAGTGAGTGATAAATTAGATTTAATTGAATATATAAACATATTGTAGTTTATTGTATATATAGTATTAGTATGTACGAGGGGTGCCCACTCTCCTTCTCTCCTGGGCGGGGTTCAGTGTACGGGGATATTGGGCACCCCTCATTAGCACGTAAGATGTTTGTAAGGTGCTCACGTCATATCCCGACCAGGCACCTCCCCGTGGTCCATCCTGGGCACGGCTGCAGCCGTGGCTAACGCCTGGTGACGTGAGGATTGGGCCTTCAGGGGTATATGCTTGCAAGACCATCCTGTGTAAGCCCGGAAACGGACATAGGAACAGGCAGCCTTAGACCGTTGACGGGTCAGGCCCCGCGACCACCCAACCAGGCAGCAGTGCCAAACAAAAATACTTCCCCTTCAAGGCAAAAAGCCTGAAGGAGATCGAACAACTCTCGGCAGATGAGATTATCAAGGTCCCCCTGTCGGGAGCCTCCAGAATCATGCTATCAACCCTGTTGAAGGATGGAATAGAATATGTGAAGACGCAAAGGGGAATAATCATGAACAACTTCATAAACGCGACCCTGAAGCCGACAAAGGAAAAGAAGCAGGAGAAAAAGTCATCTCATCTGACAAAGCCTGCTACAAAATCCGAAAAGAAAAGGCCAAGGTCAGAAGACAACCCCGAAAGTCAGGTGACAAATTGCCAAGACCCACCAAAAAGAAGATATACTAAAAGGGGGCATTGAGACAAGTCAAGTTAGCTGTGGTAGAAAAAGGCTGCCCCGTAAACCAGATGGCTCCTGAAAAGCTCGGAACCGTCGAGTATTCCATCATGCTGGCCTATGTAAATTTTCGCTGGAGAATCACAGACGTTAGAACTGAAGACAAGCAAGTGCAAGCACAGGACCTGAAAGGATCAGGGTAGTGCTGACTGGCTAAGGGAGACCGTCCTAACACTGAAGCCATGGACGGTCGCAGTCCTTGAGACTCTGGCGGGTGAAGACATATCCCGAACGATTGCCTGAACAACCTATATACCGGACCCCAAACCCGGAAGAATGACGACGGGATTTTTACCCTTTAATATAAAGGATTTTGGCTGGGTTAAATCCTCCATCTATAAGTTCATTTAGGACAGGAAAAACCGCAAGCAAGGTCTTACAATAAAGAGCCGCTGGCAAAGTTATGTTGGCTGATTAACAACCTGAAGCTGGCCAGCGAGTTATAAAAAACAGAGGAGCACGATAGATCTATTGAGGTCGAGGTACAGAAGGCCTTGTGGCCGCCTCTTTTATCCCTAACCCTATCCGTATCCCTACTTATGTTTCATAAAATATTAAAAAAACTTAAGATCCAAATCCCAATCCCCAGTCAAACATAATAATACAAAACTCCACAATCAGCCGAAGATTACAATGGAATAATTTTGAATTTAACGATCGTAAATATTGTAAATGTTTGCCCCTGGGATCAAGTCCGTTGGAGGCCGGATGCTGGGACAGTGAGGAATGTTAATGTACTGAGGTGTTCCCCATAACAGACAATATTAAGTCCTAGCACAATGAACTGCAGCACAATGCCCTGCTATGAATTAAATGACATATTAACAGGCCATTACCTTCTATTATATATCATGCCCGGCTATCAAAATAGCGCAGCATCTATTTGCTATGTATTAAAAAAATTAAAATGTGACTCGTAAAAGTATCTTCTAAATGATTATATATTTTCTTTCCTTAAGGTTACAATAAAAGACAACAAATAAATCCCATAGGATTTTTAATGCTATTTATATTGGTAACCAAATTTACAATATGATTTAAAATCACTAATTTCGTGGTCCGCTGACCAATTAATATATTACAATTAATTAAAATTTTTAGTTGAGATAAAAAAGCCAATGGCACGAGCGGGATTCGAACCCACGATCTTCGGCTAGGATCGAGGTCACGATAGCTCAAGTTGTAGAGCAGCGGCGTATCTAGCCGAAGATCATGGGTTCGAATCCCGCTCCTGCCATTAACTTTTTATCTCAACTAAAAACCTTAATTAATTGTAATAGATTAATTGGTCAAGCGGACCACGAAATTAGTGAATTTAATGATTTAAAATAAAGTGTACTTCACAAAAGTTCTCCGTGGCCATTTTATTTGTCGCCGAGAATCCAATCCGATTACACGACATTTAAAAATGGAAAAAAGGAGGGAAAACTCAAAAGGTGGGGTTGAGGTGAGAAAGTAAGTGTCCGAGTGGATCGAGGTCACGATAGCTCAAGTGGTAGAGCAGCGGCGTATCTAGCCGAAGATCGTGGGTTCGAATCCCGCTCATGCCACTGACTTTTTTATCTCAACTAAAAACCTTAATTAATTGTAATATGATTTAAATTTTACGAGATATGAGACTTTATGGAAAAAAAGTTGAGAAAGATTGAAGTAGCAAGGAAAGTGCATATCTCAAATACAATTGAGAATGAACCTTTTTGATTCAATTTGACATGTTGTGACATGTTATTTGTCTGAGGAATTTTTATTGGAAGGACTGGGGTGCGCAGGATATTGGATAGCTTGACAGAACCGCACGGTTCAACTCCCTATGTCCAAAATGGTCGCAGCAATGTCTTGTGTAAGGTTAGCTTAGTGTTGACGGTTAAGACAGATTTCGGTCCCTGGATTCTTTGGTAAAGTTGTTGTCTCTTCCATCTTCTATAGTGAGTCCACGTCAGTCGGCTGTCTAGTTATATCCGTAAGTATTTAAAAATTTTACTTATATGAAAACGATAGTTTTGGTGTTGATCTTGTGTAGAGGGCAAGAATTTTTTTTCAACGAGAACGTACACCGAGTACATTTTTCTTCGTTCAGTCTTGCCACCAATTTTTTTTAACCAGCCTTCGATAATCTCAAGCCGTTCTTCGATGTTGTAGGTAGAGACATGGGATACTAGAAAATATTCGATACCAGTACTCGATACTTACTCACTATCGACTTTTGGGTAAAATATGCTCATGCGTTAAAAAAAATTGCAGTTTTCATATTTTCAAGTATTTTTTCATACAGTGGATACATAGGCAAGAACAAGGAAAAGCTGTCAACACATTTTAACAAAATTGATATTTCAATTTTATCATTATCGAGTTTTGAGAAAATTGGTCAACGGGTGGTTTTTTTTAATGTTTGAAAATATTAGACGTATTCCCGCACAGTTTACAAGATGCCGACGATTCAGTTTTCTTAGTAAACTAACCTCCTTACTTTTGAGAGAAGAAATGATTAAGTATCTACCTATGAGAAAGAAGAAGAACACTTTTTAGGTACTTGAAGACTAAAACATTTTATAAAAAATTATTGAAATTAAAAGTGTGAGGTGCGACGCGGGAAAGAATTGTGAGTTATCAGAATTATCAGCAGAGTTACCAACCACCAATTCGAAATCTCGACTAAGTTTGCTGACACATGCCGCTTGTAGGCGCTTCTAACAGTAACTAGCCAACTCCCAGTTTGATGAAAGGTATGTTTCGAACGGAAAATAACAATTCAATATTATTTGAACACTCGATGAAAAATCTATTTGAGTAGTTTTACCGATACTACAAAAAGTACTCGATAGAGTACTTGTATGTCACATGTATGAATGACAATATTCGATAGCAAAAGTACTCGGTATCGAAAGAAAATACTCGATATTTTACACATATCGATTGGTATCGCACGTCACTAGTTGTAGATAGCTTTGGGAGGATTCGAGTTACAGGACAAAATTGCGGTAAAGTCTGCGTAGGTGGTAACAATGGTATTAGGGTTTATAAAATAATAATATTGATTGAGTAGCAGTGGTACTGAAGTCTGGAGGCGGACGTCGATATGTCTCTTTAATGTAAAAGGCGAATTAGAAAACTGGCGATTTAAAACTTCAATTTTTTAAAAAAATATTTGTTCGCTAAGAACGTTTATTTTCATCTTATTAATTTTTTAAAGTAGGATCTTCATACAAATTAAATTAAACTGAGATTAACCTTTTTTTAGAATTTAATTTGTCTTTGAGTATAATTTGTATATTCAGACTCTGCTCCTTTAACAGAGAAAACGGGTAACGCCCGCTGTAATTGGATGTGACGTTTTTATTGTTTATCTCTGTTAGAATAGCATTAACGATTCTAATTTGAAATGAAATAGGGCTGCTAGCAGCGTTTCAGCAGATTATCATTAATCCTAAAAGGCCACTAGAATCAACACTGTTAATTGCGGACAAGTAAACAAAAATAAAAAAACCAAAAGGGATTTTTGGTTTAATAGCGAGGGGTTGGAATCAGAAAAAACATCTTAATAGTTTAACAACTTTCTAAATTACATTCGGTATAAATGTTTCCGTCATGGCACACGTTAATGACTTGTTCCGCGTATGCAATTTCCCTCTGGGAATTACTACAATAAACCCGGTGCCCATCGTACAACTGCCACCCCGGGCACAAACGCCCCTCGCACGAACCATTACATTTTTTACAACTTCAATTTTAGCCCCGACGTTTTGTGACCGGAGACGCTTCCAGTTTGAGCGGTGTGAGTTTTGCGGTCGGGGGCTGTTACGGCACGTGAGCTGAGGACGAGGGGCGAGAGGGAAAAAGGGTTGAAATAGACTGGCCCGTAATTAACTACGTGAGTGGGGGTGTGAAGACTCTGGCCGGGGTCTATTGTCGACTGTCCTCCTGCTGTTTACCCTTTAGGTACGTACATATCTCATTTATAAAAACTCGATTTTTTAACGACACAGTTAAAAATTCACTATCAAAATATTAAACTATACAAACACTTAAAAATGTTCAACATTTTTTAGGGAGTGATATGATCAAATCGATTTGCGGAAAACAAATATTTAATTTGTTACAATTAATTAAGATTTTTAGCTGAGATAAAAAAGTCAATGGCACGAGCGGGATTCGAACCCACGATCTTCGGCTAGATACGCCGCTCCTCTACCACTTGAGCTATCGTGGCCTCGATCCACTCGGAAACTAACTTCTCATCTCAACCCCACCTTTTTGAATTTTCCCTCCTTTTTGCCATTTTTTTATCTCAACTAAAAACCTTAATTAATTGTAATATATTAATTGGTCAAGTGGACCACGAAATGAATAAATTTAATTTGTGTCTAACTGAACAAATATTTTAAGCTATTGTACCTTGTTTCCTCACTTAACTCAGTCTTTTTTTTTTAACAAAGTTACAAAAACAAAAACAATCATTAAATTATGCAAATGTTGGTGAAAAAAATTGGATTTTTAAAGCATTCTTGAAAACCCCTAAACAGAGATTTTTACAACACAAAGAATCATACACTATTGACCGGGTTTTTGAATTGAGATTTTTTCTGATATTCACTAATCCACTTAAAAATTAGTAACTCCCCTGGTTGTCCAATGTCCACTGTATTACAACCGTTGGAAAAGGAAATCTTCCTTCCTTTCAATTATCCTAAGAAGCGTTAAATTTTATTTCCTTAAATCTTTTATTTTATAACTCAAATTCTAATCTATTTAACGGAAATACTTTTTTTCACAAGCTGTAACTTATAATGCTCGAAATTCCTGTAATGTTTTTTGTATGTCAGTGAAATCGTTGTTATCAACATTTTTGTACATAATTCCTATGTCGGCAGTGCCCTAAACCGTCCTAACCGCCGCCTTCCCAGGAACATTGCGCTGGAAATCATAATGACCAAAATGTCATGGTTCTCGTCCTGGAATACCTCGGCTCAACAATTTCAGCTCATTGCCAATTTTTCACTGGACAATTAGAAAGAGTGGCCACTTTTACACTCAAAATTGATCAACAATATCTACATCTCTCACCCAGTGAAATGTCTCCTTCATGCTCAAAATACATCTAGATTATTCCTGTTAAGGATCTTAATACTGATCAACCATTCTTCAACATAGCGCAAAGTTTCAAAAATTCCATTTTGGTAGGGTAGCAGATCTGTGCGACGTCAAGCGCACACCACGTACAGTCGCACAGCGTGTAGCACAAATCAGTATCGAAGTCGCACCGCCTTTTTTGTTCTTAATGGACTATTTTGAGCAAAACCATGTCATAAACCGTTAGTTAAATTTTATGAACACAACCATGTAATAAATTGTGTTTTAAAATTAATTGTTTTAAATAAAGTTATTCCATTGTTTTGATAATTCTCTGCTCAACCACCATAATTAAATAATTTTTATAAAAACTTATGAATTCGTGATCTTGTTTAATTTGGTTTACATTGAAATAGGAATGTTGTAATTAATATAACGACAAAATTGCATATAGTTTGCAATAAACTAAAAAAAATATGAGTGTCCAGTTCTGTCTCTACTCGACAAAAATGGTGTAATTTTATGAGCAAAACCATGAAATAAATTGTTGGTTAAATTTTATTAGCAAAACCGTGTAATAAATTGTGAGTTAATTACAATTAATTAAGGTTTTTAGTTGAGATAAAAAAGTCAATGGCCCGAGCGGAATTCGAACCCACGATCTTCGGCTTGATACGCCGCAGCTCTACCACTTGAGCTATCTTGACCTCGATCCACTCGGACACCAACTTCCCATCTCAACCCCACCTTTTGAAGTTTCCCTCCTTTTTGACATTTTTCAAATGTCGTGTAATCGGATTGGATTCTTGGCGACAAATGAAACGGCCACGGAGAGCTTTAGTGAAGTATACTTCATTTTAATTCATTAAATTAATTAATTTCGTAGTCCGCTTGACCAATTAATATATTACAATTAATTAAGGTTTTTGTAATTGCTCGTGCCAGTGACTTTTTTATCTCAACTAAAAACCTTAATTTCTTAATAATTTTCTTGGCAACCATTTGTTGTAAAATTTAAACTATTCTGTCATCTCAGACGTGATAGTTGGTGAGATATTGAAAATTATGTTAAAGATAGCGAATTAAAGAGAAACAGGACAACTTGTTTAAAACAAGATCTTTAGGATTTATCTAATAATCATCTTTATACAAAAAACAATCGTATCCAAACAAAGCGTTAAAAAATAAGGTAATAACTGAAAAATTTATTTTTCTTTAAAGGGTCTGGATTTAATCGGTTTCTGGCCTTAATGTGGGCAATTGATGTTTGTTTCACCTCTCTAAAAGGAAGGTGGAAGCACGCCCTAACTACGACAAACCACTTGTTCGAATTAATGAGCAATTGAGGTATTTACCCTAATAAAACGAACGTAGACCCTCGGCCCATAAATTATTCATGGGCATCACACTGGGTTTTCTTCATTTCAAAATTCCGAGTGATGTAAGTAATAAATGAGATTTCACACTTGAAAAATATATTTAAAAAAAATATTTTTCTATCTTAACAGTAGCTTGTTAAAGGAAATTTAATATGTATACGTTTTAAGATTTTAATTATTTAAAATGAGTAAATTAGCCAAAACAAAATATTTATAATAATTAACATAATTTTAAAAATATTTGTCTCTTTTAACAAGGATGTGTTAATGGCAATGTATTGATACGTACATTTTTTTAAGATTTTTAATTTTTAATAATGAGTAAATTAACCCAAAAAATATTTATAATAACTAACATAATTTAAAAAAAAGACATGTTATCAGCTCATAGGGACAAATTTTAAAACAAAGAAAAATAAAACCAGCAAAATTCTCATCAAACAATTAATCATCAACACAAAATTCCGGATGATATAAGTAATAAATGAGATTTCACACTTGACAAATATAATTTTAAAAAATCGTTTTCTATCATTGTTAATGGTAATGTATTGATATGTATATTTTGTAAAATGAGTAAATTAACCAAAACAAAATATTTATAGAATTAACATAATTTAAGAAAATAGTTGTCTTTTTTTAACAATGGCCTGTTAATGGTAATGTATGGATATGTCAATTTTTTAAGATTTTTAATTGTTAAAAATGAGTAAATTTCCCCCCCAAAAAAATTTATGGTAGCAAACATAATTTTAAATAGTTTTATTTTTTAATAACGGCTTGTTAATAGGAATGTATTGATATCTTTTTAAGAGTTCGAATTTTTAAAAATGAGTAAATTATCCGAAAGCAAACATTTATAGTAACAAACATAATTTATAAAAACTAATAGGTGCAAAGTTTAAAATAAAGAAGTATAAAACCACCAAAATTTAAACCAAACAATTAAAGGCATAGACGGAAAACAAAAAAGCCGTCCAAGAAGCTAAACGCGCAGAAACTGAACGGGAGAGTGCAAAATTATTTTACAAATCAAAACTAGAAAGAATGACAAAACCGCTGGACCGACAAACTGCATGAAATAAACCGTCGGTCAAATAGTGGGCCATGGAGGAAATTGGAAAAAAAGAAAGACCAGGCTGATATACGTACACCTCTCCACAAAACGATCAATAAACCATTTATTTGGCGCACTAGTATCTATAAAACATATATTAACAGAGTACGAGGATTTAGTGTCGGAAAGAATTAGGTGTGGCCTACCCGCAGACACAACTTTCAAAACTCAGTAGTGGTTATATTAAGAAATTGATTCGATACCTAAAGCAGATAAACTCGCATTATGATAAGTAATCGCATATATGGAGCCCTTTGATACGTTGGTTGAAATAATAGACATAATTTCAGCGAATGTATTTACTAGCGCGAGCGTTGGACTATGTTTGGATGAGTTTTTGATGGATTATTGGAGCACTGAAAGACCACTTTGGTTACTTAGTTTTGTATAAATTGGCAATATGGTAGTGAGTAGTCACTGACTTTATATCTAAAACTCTGATGACTACCCACAGGCCTCCACAACTAGGCTAACTTACGGTAGTGAATGCATGATTTTTACTGAGTGTGAATGTATTTCTTGAAGTAAAAGAAGGGACTGTGTCAAGGTGAAAACCTTGCCGACTTCAGTAGTATTGGGTTGTCCGGAAAATAATGCAGGATTTTGGTATTAAACAAAAAAAAAGAAACTAGTTACTTTAAAGCAATGTTCTTTAATCAAAATAATTTCCCATACTCTCNATGAGTAATCCTGTAAACGTAAACAGAATATTTTATATAGATTTTTTTTAATGAAAACTTAAAATCCTGCATTATTTTCCGGACAACCCAATATATCGTGAGTCCCGACAAACTTAGGTTATCGTTTTAATAACATGAATGTGTATTTTAATTGCTTTTAAACCTTTTAGTCACGTGTGGAAGGAGTAAGCATCAAAGTTAGAGATAATATCAGCTAGTCGGCCGAAAGAAAAAAATAATCATCCTTGTGAAATGGCTGAACCGACCTGATTGCACCTAGGCATCAGTTTAATTTTATTAATGACTCACCATTGCTATCTTGTTCCTGAAACTACTTAAATTTTTGAAGCACAGCTTTTCCAAATCATTGATAGTATTCAAACCGTTTTGTTTTCTTTAAATTGCCCATAGTTTGTCCGAACACTAAAAAATGACGTTTTATCGTATACTTGCCTTTTTTTTCAAAATCAGTAAAAGGTAACAAAACCGAACTTTTCTTTCTTATTTTCTGACAATATTCAAACATAATGGCAGTACAAAAATTTATTTTTTCTTAAAAAAATATTAGAACTGTGTCAGAAAAACCGGATTTTGGTAAAGTTTTGATGCGAAGTTGTACATATAATGTACTCTTAGAATATATATAATGATTAATAATGTTTTTTAGTTGTTTTTTATTTTTTTATTTTGTCCGCTACTATTAAGTTTTTAAACCCGTCTCTCTGTTAAAATGAAAATAATTTTATCTCTTATTAGGGGTTGTTGATTTGCTGTTTATTAAGAGGATGTTTCGAAATTTATTACAAAGATGATACTATATTGATTTGCACTGGGACAAACAACCCTCCCGATTTTTCAGAATCTTTTCATCACAACATATATTTTGTATCATAAAACTACAACTTAACCCGATGAAGGGGTGAACAGTTAGTAACAACAGCAAACAAATTTCGAAGTGTTTTTTACCCTGATCGTTTTGCCTTTAATTTCAAAGGTGTCCCCCATCTTGTGCTCCTTTTTATGCTAATTTTCTTAGAAGTTTTATAGTAAAATTTTAAAAAGTATTATCTGCCCATCTAGAGTTTATAGCGTCTTTCGGAACTTTCACGAGATGAGGCTTCAAAGATCCTATTTTCTTTAAATTCTTATCGTTCAAGCAGACGAATGCTCTAAAAATTAATAATTTTATATTTGAAAGTTATATAAAAATATGTTAACCTTAACTGAAATTATTCGTATCAAGTTGTAAAATGGATTAAAACACAATTTTACTAGGCGAGAAAAGTTTTGATAATTTTTAATGAATCCTTGTTATCTTTTAGGTTTTATAAAATTAAATATCTCTTTATCATATTAACACGTCCGTAGTTCTTTATTAAATCTGGGTAAAGTTTTGAACTTTTGTTTGCAATATAAAAATAACAGTATTAAAATAACGGTAATAGAAAAATTAAAATGGCCACTAGTCCACGGGTAAAGCCACCCCCTAAAGCAATTAATTAATTTTACCATCATTAAAATTTCTTTCAGATTTCTTAACTGCAAAAAAGTTAAAATTTACCTGTATAATGGCTTGCTGGCTCCTTCTCTGAACCAGAGAACCATGTAGACCCTGTCTTCGCGATCATTGGGTTCTATATTACAAGGTAACTCTGCACTACGTCCTAAAACTGCATCCACTGGGTCCAATGCCACTGAAAAAAACAACAATGTATAAATATAATGTACAATCACTCTTAGAATATATATAATTTCAATTAATTATTCTTTTTATGTAAGGTTTTGGTTGAGATGAAAAAGTCAGGTCGATGACACGATAGCTGGTTAGAGCAGCGGCGTATTTAGCCGAAGGTCGTGGGTTCGAATCCCGCTCGACCCATTGACTTTTTTATCTCAACCAAAACCTTACATAAAAAGAATAGTTAATTGAAAGAAGTAACTTGGTCAATTGACCACACAAACATAAATGGATTAATATATACATAACGATAAATAATTTTTAAAAATGATTCAAATAAGCAAAAACTGTTTTTTTAAGTAACTAATTATTGATGTAGAATTAATAATTTTTCAGAGAAACGTCTTTAACTTCTTATGTTTTTATAAACCACGTTTATTAATTAACTACATACAAATTGTATTGATCATTTATTAGATATTCAGTTGTTATGGTATAGTAATAATAATAGTGAAGAGATTTGTATTATAAAAAAACGAACTGACCAAAAAGGCAATTTATACATTTCTGATTTTCATACAGCAAATAGGCGTTAGCCACTACAAGTACGTTTTAGGTTTGAAATCACCATGAAATAATTACGAATTAGTATGATTTTATAATGTAGAATTTGTCTCATGTCTCTTAATAATTGGGCCGGTAATGGAACTTGTGCTATCGGCGCTGTGGTTCTTTCTGATATTATTAAAAGGCGATGCGGGTACCAGCATATCGGGTCGCATTTCTAGGAAAGTAGCTTACACCGTTTCTCCCCGTCTTCCTCGTATTGGCGAAACCGATTCAGTATAAACGCTTTTCGTGGTCTTATTGTCGGAACATCAGTTTTTTCCTTTTAGCACTCCTACAATCTGTTCAATCTTGGTCCTTTTCAAACTAACACTCCAGTGCACACAATTAGAATACCCGTTCTAGCCCTTGAAAAAAAGTCTTTAACAAAAAACTACAGCTTTTATTTAAACTGACATGTCTAATTTATGCCACATAAAAAATTACCCCTTAAAATTGCATAAAAAATAACTATAATTCTTATTTATTTACCATTTTAGCACATAAATCGACGCGCTCTGAATTTCTCTAGAACCAGTGATGCTAAGAAAAAACGAGAACTTATCGTCCAAATTAATGACTAAAATATATTGACAAGAAAAAGAAGAAGAAGAAAATACATATTATTCTGTGGCTTTGGACCCCTTGAATAACAAAAAAGGAAAACATTTGGTACAATTCGTACCAAAATGAATGTACAGGATGTCCTTTTTCGATGACTGAATTTCTCTTGAACCAATGAAGCTATCAAAAAAAAGTGTTAAATATTTCTTGGCATATTTTCAAATTTTTACATTTTTTTGGAGTAAAATTATACCGGGTACCTCAGGCCCAGTTCACGTTTAAAATTTCAAATACGACCCTGTACATCCTGACATAATTTTAGAGGATTTTTACGCTGAAAACAATCGTCCAATCGGATTACATTCTGTCGTTGTTTGTCAACCACGAATTATGAGAGCAAATCTTAATTTCTGGAAGTAAATAAATATTACAATAATACTACTACTAATTTTTACATCCATTATTCTATTCAAAATGAACCGAAGAACACATTTTTCCGATCAACAGCTGGTTGATATGTACGACAGCTTTATTGATAGATTGATAGATATAAAAGTCAGTGTCACGAGCGGGAGTCGAAGCTGCTCAAGTGGTAGAGCAGCGGCGTATTTAGCCGAAGGTCGTGGGTTCGAATCCCGTTCGTGATTCGTGACACTGACTTTTTTTATCTCAACCCATACCTTACATAATGATTAATTTATTGATAGTAGTGGTATTGCACGTCGTGCGGTCTAATTGTACTTCCAGAAATTTCCTGATCGCCCAAGAGTAAACCACATCCTGTAGAATGATGAATCCAAGTTGGCATACTAAACCGAATATTCGAACGTGTGCCGAGGAAAATCCGAGAATTTCGTACTCATCTCATCATCACGTGGATCAAGTATCAACGTTTTATGTGGACTTCTTGGAAATACATCAATTAGGCCTTATTTCTACGAAAATAGTTTAAATGGTGCTCAGTTCCTCAATTTTTTGAGGGAGGTTTTACCAACACCATTAGATGATGTTCCTCTGCAACAACGACATAGAATGATTCTCCATCTAGATGGATGCCCGTCCAAAATTTTTTGCAGGTGAAACGTTACTTGAATCGTCAATTGTTGGTAGGTAAATAGGACCTCATGGCCTATTCGTCTATTATTCTTTATTCTTCATTAGCTATTTAATTAATTTTTTGTTATTTGTAATTCTGACAAAACGGCGCCGAAGGCCAACACTTCTGCAACACTCATAAGTCTTGCGGGTTTAGTATTCATTGTGTCCATTTAAGACCCCATCTCCATAAAAAATTCTCTTCGAGGGACAAAATAAACCAAAAGTACCCAAACAATTTTTTAAATTTCTAGTTTATAAAAATGTTAATTGTGTGTCATAAAAATTATAAGATCAGATAAAAAAATTTGCTTATTATACAAGGTGTCCTATTTAGATGGCCCGGCTGAATTTCTCTTGACCCAATGACGCTATCAAAAAAACAAAAACAAAAAATAACTAGTTAATATTTGTATTTTGGTGTTCTGAAACAAATAGATATGCTAGGTTCCCCTAAACAAAGATGAATGCTTCCAAATTAAAAAAATAATAGCAGTCACTATGGTACAGTAAAAAATCGAGGTAGGCTCCCAAACATATCTGTATCTGCAATCGAAAGAATCCCCGAATCGAAAGAAGTGAGACAAATCTTACGACGATGTACTACTAATATGTTACTAACGACGATGTTACTAATAAATGAAATTCCTTTCTTTATATAATATAATAGTTTTATATAACAAATAGAGGTGTTGGATTCCTTATATAATACCGGGTGTCTTTTGTACATGGCCCGGCTGAATTTCTCTTGTACCAATGACGCTATAAAAAAAGTACGTGTTACATACTTTTTCGTCGAGTTTCAAATATTTACCGTTTTTTGGAGAACAATTATACAGGGTACCTCAGGCTTAAAAATTTCAAATAAGACGCTTTCCATCCTGACACATCATTTTAAAAGAGTTTTACGCTGAAAATAATGTGCAATCGGTCATTTGGTTTGCTATATATTACATAAATTAACCGCATTTTATGTTCGAACTGCCTGCCTTGAGTAAAGATTTGAAAACTACACACTTCCCATGCAATGGTAAATTTTTTATTTTAAAATGATTCCAAAGCCTTATAAAATGTAAGCTACCCATCATCATCGTCCTATTAGTTTGTTACCCGTTCCGTCTAATTATTCGAAAAATTAATTTACAAAATAATTATCTCTATTTCTACTTCTAAAAACTTCTAACCAAACCATCAGTTTGACTTTTGAACCCATCATTTCACTATTTCTCAACTTTACAGAGTTACAGATTTCATTACTTCATTTATCGAGCAGAAACTGTGCACGACTGAAGTGAGTCTACATGTTTTTTAGCCCTTCGACGTAGTATGGCATGAGGGTTTATTATACAAATTAAATTTATATTTACCCTAAGCCTGTTATCTTGTTTTACAATCATAGCTTAAAGAAAGATTTTTGCAGTAAACCAGCGATAAGAGACCTTTTAAATGATTAATATCAGTTTGTTAATCCAGAGCGGTTGTCAATTACTTGCTTTCTCTATAACGCCCGTAATGCCACAATCATAAATTAAAATCCAATCAGCTGGTTGTATGTCATATATATACAGTTGTAGATAACAATAAATTAAGTAAAAGAAGGTCATAAATTAGTTGTTTGTATTAAATATGACTAACAAATTTTATAATAGAACAAGAAAAAAGTAAAAATTAATAATTAAAAATAATTCAGGAGTGGTAATTGTTTCTCTGATTTCAAAATTCAATTAACATAGATAGATGAATATAAATTAAACTGACAGTTACATTTGTGCAATATTTTTATATCCAACTTGCTCCTAGGTTTGAAATTGTTTGAAATTTTATAAAGAATTTTTGTCTTGTCATCCCGGTGATGTAGACGGATCAATTGTCCTTGTCTATCCATTGTCTTTAAATATTAAAAAGGATTTAAAATGTTCTGTACTCTCGTGAGTCCATATTGAATTAGACTCAGAATAATTACGCTTTGACCTATTATCCATTAAAGGAAAATGTCAAGCATTTAAGGATACGCTTTATGCTGTGTGTTTAAACTTTAAAGTCTCGTTCAAATTCGTTGATTCTGAACAAATATTTTTAAATTTATGCAGAACTGAGCGATTTTGCTTTGTTTCTCTCTTGTATATTGTTAGAATATTTTTAACCTTACCCAGTATGTATATCACGCGGTTTCGCAATAGTTTCTATTTAATCTATTTTTCTAATCTAAAGACCCTGTTTCTGTGAGATATTCTACCTTGGCGCAAGGGTGTCACTAAAAACGGCATTTCTTAAATTTGTTTGTTTATATTATTATAAAAATAAGACATCAAGAAATGAATGGCTTCACCAATTAACAAAAGTATCACATAGTTGAATTGTGAGAGCCTCTCCGCCGCATGAATTGTTTGAGGTTACGTTAGAGAGAGTTACACTAAGATTAATAATAATAATATTAATACTTTATTGCAAAAAACAAATGTTATAAACATTACATAATATATAATTTAAAGCAAAATTACGGCATGGAGGGTCCGTCTGCCGGAAGTCGATTTTCATTTGACTTAAATTTTTGGTCGACACAGAGAAAAAAGTACAAAAGAAAAAAAAATTGATCTTTAAATAAATATTACAATTGATAATTTAATTTTTAATAATTACATTAATTACTAACATACATTATAAACAATAATTTTTGTTTTTTGTTTATTTTACAACAAGTATAGATATATAAATTATTTGGGCCAGCAATTTAGAATGACAAGGCTTTAAAATATTCAAAAATTAAATTCTAATATTAACTCTTGGCAATAGTGCCAGGCGTGGCGAGCATATATGATTAAATTTTTGTAATCATTAAGCAGTAAGTCAATAACCTGTGTCACATTCAATTTAGCACAATTTAGATGCAGAAGCGGAATCTCCGATAGGATAGTGCATTTTGCAATAAAATGCACTATGTCTTCTTTAACCTGGTCATTGCATAATGAACAAATTACATTTTCTGTAGTCCGAAAAAGTGCACCATTGAGATAAAGGAAGTCCCCTCTGATTTTGAATAACCACCTTAACTCGACCAATGGCAAACCTGTAGACCTGTCCTTAGATAGGTTAAACATATATATATTAATCTACAGGTTTGCCATTGGTCGAGTTAAGGTGGTTATTCAAAATCAGAGGGGACTTCCTTTATCTCAATGGTGCACTTTTTATATTATATATATAAAACAACATCGCTTCTCGGCCTTTCGGCTAAGATCAAAGTGTACGCTAAGATTATCTTAGAGTTATGTTAGGGTTGGTTAGGGTCCGGTTAGTGTACAAACGGGTTAACTTTGGTTAGGATTAGGCATGGATTGGATTAGTATCCGGTTTAAGTTAGGTTAGGTGGAGTAGGGCTAGTGCTAGTTTACATATCTGTGATTCGATATTTTTCCGTGAAGCGAGTGTAAAGTGAATTGTGAGAACTCCTCTTGCGCATGGGTTGTTTTAAGTAAGGTTATATCAGGGTTATGTTAGAATTGGATTAGAGTTAGTTAAGTAAGTGTCATTGTTAGATTGCTTATAAACTCGTGTGATCCTAATTTTCCAGTGATATCATCACTGCTTCATCACTGCTTTATAAAATGAATTAACGACTAGAGTATAAAGTAGTAGTAGTTTAGTATTAGAGAGATTGCACTAATTTAATCACTGTGTCTACAAAAACCTCACGCCTACCAACTACTAATTGTTCTGAAGATTTTTAATTTGAACCCTTAGAACACTTTTACTAGTATCTTTTTTATCTCATAAAGTACGTCAATATATACTTTTCGTATGCAACCGGCAGAGTATGAAGTATGGGATAAAAATCTGAAAGGATTGAGGAACTAAAGAGAGGCCCCCCTGACCATCGCTAATGGAAGAGCGAGAATCCGACCTCTTTCTTAATCCAGTTTGAAATGGCAGGTACACTTAACTAATGGACGTAGGAGTTTTTCCTTTGTTTCCAACCCTTTGCACTTCACTATCTTTGTAAATTGGCCGCATTAACCTCGTTCCCCTTTGGCTTAGCTAACGACCAGATACACTTTGAGGTGAAAATTTACTATTCTTTTGTATTTAAAAAAATTTAAACGTTCCTGTAATGTTCTTTTTTTGAACAAGGTTGTAAACGTAGAATGGCAACTGTGTTTTTTTAACTTGCAAGGAAAACTTGTTGCGCTTTAAATAATATTTTACAAAATGTAATGATAAGTATAGATATTTCAATACTTTCTTAAGAGATTTTTTCTCTTCCTCACAACGATACCAGGATTTTAAAAAAAATCATAATTTTAATTCTTTGACAGTTTGTATTAATTGTTAAAACCTTATGTATTCTGTAATGTAATTATAATGAAATATTTTCCGCTAAAACATTTGGAACGAACAACTACATTATGATAAATAAATATTTTATTATGACAAGGGGTACTCTTGCAATGACTGCTATTGATCAGAATTTATCGCACATTGATTGATCATTACTTATGGCTTGACATCTCACACAGCAAAAAATTTGATGAACTTTATTGAATGTAACCTTGTTTGTGCCAAATATCGATGTGTTGAAATGAAGTTTATAAAAACAATTATAGTCATACTGCCTGATATAATGTCGAATGGTCTTAAGCGTGAATTTACGATAAACATCAAATAGTAATTGACCTTTTTAATTCATTGGTTCTGAAAGGGTAGTGCAGTCAGATAGAATAAAAAGTTACATGAACCGTTACCAAACCGTTTTCGTTCAACAGGTCTCAGTTCGTCCTAACTCGAACTAATGAAACGTAACGTTGCTCAACTACCTGGGTCTTAATGGCCTCCTGTTTGTTCGCTTAATGTGCAAAAATATAGCTCGGCGCGAGTACAGATCGACATTTTTACCTTTCTTTTATAATTTGGATTAAAAAAACAATTATAATCTTAATGATAAAACCCAGTTAACTTATTCTGGCTAAGCGATATGCTGGTGGTACTTCATCAGGTTTGGCTGTTGACTGAAAGGGAAGGCAATGTGAAAGAGACAGGTTTGAATTTGTTTAGATCATCATAGATGTAGATTTTTGTTAACCTTTAAGAAATTGAAAAACCTTCAATATCTTTAAATATCCAAATTAAACGACTTTTTTGGGAGTGCCGGTCATTTAAAAAAAAAAATTTATTAGTATGTCTGGTTCGAATGGAAGGCCGCTTTTCAGTTCAATATTTTACAGTATCCATTATATTTAGTGGTTAATTGACCAAATTACTTCTTTCAATTAATATTTTTACGGAAGGTTTTGGTTGAAATGGAAAAGTTAGTGTCACGAGTAGGACTCGAACCCGAAGGTCGTGGGTTTGAATCCCGCTGCTGACAATAACCTTTTCATTTCAACCAAAAGCTTCTGTAAAAACATTAATTCATTTTACAGTATTTTTTCATTTTTCAAAGTTCTTTACTTGTTCAAAGATAGATTAAAAAGCTCTGCAGTTTAGCTACCACTTTCTCCAACTCTATACACTACACAATGAATTAATTGTTAATTAATTAATTAATTCTGTTCTTCATAGAATTCTATGATCTGCAGCTACAGTTTTTCGAAACATTTTAAGCATTTTCAATTTTCATGTTTATGGTTTGATTTTTTTTTCCAGGGTTCGTAACAGCAGAGTTTATATCAACCCTCGAGGTGAAAAAAAGCCCATTTGTAAAAGTATTGGAATGTAGGGCCAATGGATTCGAACCCGGGACCTTTACCTTATAGTGATGAGCGCCGTGTCAACGCATAAACCGTTGCGGCCACCGACGCCCCGTAGCGACTTTTGTTCGACAAAACAGTAATTAACATTATAATTTATTGAATAGAAGACTTCTATAGTATTCTACAGTATATAAAACAATCATTTTTTGCGCACTTTATATAGACAGTTATTTTTTAAAATTAATTTGTAACTGCAACAGGTGGTAATGTGCAGGTGCTATGTCCGGCGAACATCCTTGACAAACTGCACCAATTTTCTTCGCATCACCGACAAAATATGACCTCCGTTGCCATCATAGAAAGCGATTTCATCCACTAATACAAAAGGCTTTTCCATGATAGAATGGATTTATCGAGTTAACAGCATTTTGTCAACCAAATTAGTATGTAATCAATTTGAAAAGGAAAAAAAACACAAATCTTGTGATGGTCGAGGTGTGTCAAGTCGCAGACGTATTGCGTCCCTTTTTGTTAATCATGTCATAGCGCGAATTAATATCTATTATGTTATAAATGTCATAAATTGATCCGTTATATGACCAAGATTTCACGAGCGTCCAGTTGGTCATTTCAATCGGTTTTAGCAACGTCGTAAAAATTTGAGCGCCTTTCAATGAAATTATACTCGTTATCCTGACGTCACGAATCACAAAAAAGAAAATCAAACCATTAATTTTCTTTTTTCTTTTAAATGAACCATTTTTACCTGCGACTTAAATTTTTTATTCAAAATTTACAATTTTTAACTTCAAGTTAACCTTTTTAATTTCAAATTAACCCTTTTCACATTTAAATTAAATTTTTTGAAAATAAACTTTGTTTTAATATCAAATTAACCCCGTCTTTAAAGCATTAAAACCACTTAAGATATAGTATGAAATATAAGGATGTAAAGTAAAATTCCAATATATTTGTATATTAAAAAAAATGTCCTCCCTTTTTTAATTATTAAAAAAAGGAATAATTTAATTTTAATCTTTATGGAAGTAAAGAGAAAGTTATTCCTGTCATGCAGGAGAGCGGGATTTGAACCCAGGACCACTACCATGGCTAATACAAGTAGGACACCTTAATTATTCACCACCACGGCCTCCGATAATCTTAATCTGTCATGAAAGAAGGTTAAACGTCCAACTAAGATTTAACTGTCGCAAACGAAAGGTTAGAACCACTAAGCAATATTTTTTTATTATTCTCAAATAACATACCAAGGGCTATTTGAGAGTCGAACCCACGACCGCTAGCGTTGCAAATACGAGTGAGACGCCCTAAACAATCCGCTACCGATGTTTCCAACCTTATCTAAAAAATGATTAGATTTTTTCCAAAACCTGACAAAGCAAGAGTTGTGTCAAAATTAATTTCCTTAATTTTTTTATTAATTAATAATTACTTATATCTATTTATCCATTAACACTTTCAAATAATGTGGTAAACCCGAAATATTAAAAGCATTAACAACATTAACATTACATTTAACGGTCTTTTTTTACAAGGATTCGCAACAGCCGAGGTCGTATAAAGTCTCGGGGTGCCGGTGTTTTTGAAAAAAGCCCAATGCAAGGCCGCTGGATTCGAACCCTGGACCTTTACCTTAAAGTGACATCTAAACCGTTGCGGCCACCGACGCCTCCTACTGACTATTTTTCTAACTGATTACAGAACCTGAAGCAATTTCCATTAATTACATATTTGTTTTTATAGTTTTTCATATAATTATTTAGCACTCTACATCATTATAATTATATATGATATTCAGGGATGAGGACAACTAGAAAAAAAAAACAAATCGCATTTTAGGAGTCACCTTCATCAGGACAACATTGTTTATGAATTAATTAAAAAATAAGCATGTAACTGGTACTTTCATTTTTATTTAAAATTAGGCGAGGGAGGATGTCCTTTTTTTGTTGAACAATGTCCTTTATACGATAAACCGGTCGCGGGACATCAGGATCAACAACTTGCCCCAAACAGGATTATCAGGGACCACCAATCACTTGCGTTTTTTACCTTTATTTAGGCACTTTTGCAAACAAAAAGAAAACTTTACGGCTGATCAAAAAGAAAAGAAACTTGACCGGATCGACTGGTGAATTTCGAGGAGGAGGCAATATTTGCCAGTTTCTTTTCTTTGTTCAAAATAATTTAGACATTTTATAGTTTTTAGGTGATATATATTTACAAAATAAACTATCCGATTGGTTCAACACCAACAAATAAATTCTGTAAGAAATCATTGTAAAAGTTAAGTCTAAACACTAAAATATGTTTTGAATGACCCTATCATAAAAATAATTTGTAATCAACTGAAAACCAAATATTTCATTATTTTCTTTTATTCAATGTTTCGATTAAAGTTCGTTTAAAGTTAAAGTAGAAGCAATTCCCATTAAACTCCTTAAAGCAGGTAAAGTCACGGAATTCAAACAGTTTTTTTACGTTAGTTTACTTTTGTGCTAAGAAAAAGAAAATCAATTGCCTCTCGGTTTAGCTAAAACAAATAGTTTTTTGTAATTAGAAAATAAAGCGCGTAAAGACTGAACAGTTGTTTGCTAAAATAAATTCAGTTTCTTCACTCTGTACACTTAGAATTTTGCCGATGCTAAAGAGTTAGTCCATTGTTTAAACATTTTAAAATAATCATACATTTATATCCTATCAATAACGCATATAATAATATTAATCTGAATTCTTTTCAGTGCCATATTATATCTTTATATTAATAAAAAAACATTAAGCCTTCTAACATGCTTTTTATAAAAATAATTTATTAACTTATCAATACACATCATAGGAGGCGTCGGTGGCCACAACGGTTTTGGGGTTGACACGGCGCTCATCACTGTAAGGTAAAGGTCCCGGGTTCGAATCCAGCGGCCCTGCATTCGAACACGACATACTTACAAATTATTCAAATGCACCGTGTAGATATGGCTTGGGTAGTTAGTAGGGTAAAGACGGATCGAAAGCTTGCGGAAAGTTGACGGGATCAGATTTCAGTGACAAAAGGAATATTGAGTTCGTCGTGAAAAGCGAAATTAGGGACGAAGTAATGAGCTTTGCATACTAGTCTGAGGGCTTTTAATTAGAAGGGCTGGATAGATTGATATTGGGTGGATTAGCACTACAGTACAATTTTTGTGTTAAGTTTGTTCAGTTTTGACGGTTAAAACTGAAATTTTTCATGGTTTTCCAAGTCTTATATTTCGTTGCCTCTTAAGTTTTATGAGTGTCTGTCTTTCTACTGTATACGTATGACATTAAGTATAGTAAGTTTTAATAAGACTTGAATCTTGTCGTGTTTATTTGTCGATATACTGTATCTTTATAATAAGTATCTTGTTCTCCACTGTATATCGACAAATAAACACGTCTGAGGGCTTTTAATGAGAAGGGCTTGATGGATTGATATTGGGTGGATTAGCACTACAGTACAACTCCATATGCTCAAGTTGGTCGCAGCAATTTTTTGTGTTAAGTTTGTTCAGTTTTGACGGTTAAAACTGAAATTTTTCATAGTTGTCCAAATCTTATGTTACGTTGCCTCTTAAGTTTTATGAGGGGTGACATCAAGTGTAGTAACTTTTAATAAGAATTGAGTCGCGTCATGTTTATTTGTCGATATACAGTTGAGAACAAGGTAGTTTTTTAAATGAAAACGTATACATGATACGCTTTTCTCGTTGCATTTTTGCAGTTTTTGATGAGTTCAACGTGTTAATGGATGTTTGGATGTTGGAACAATGTCGGTGTTAGGATATATAGGAAAGTCAGGTGTAAAAATGGAAAAAAAGGTTAGACAAAGAATGAACCCTCGTGGGACGCCGAGTGTATTGGTGTAATACACTACTCGTTGCCGCACATCATTCTGAAACAGCGGCCAGTTAAATAGAATTTCAGGATAAGTTTTACCCTTAGATCAACACGAAGCTTTACCATATAAATTCAGGTAATGAAATCTACTCCATAAGTAGTGTCAGTTCAACCAGAATTAGTTGATTAGCGATGCGGAAATTGATGTAAATTATTGATAAATATAACGTTTCCCAGAGTTCATAAATGAAGTGAAAGTTTAACGTTGTGTGGGACTTAGTCGAATGTATATTTTCCACGAGGCAGTCATCGCAATTGAGGGAAGTTGTGGTTAAATCGATAAAACTGAGGTAAAAACGGGCGTTTCGAACAGGATAAACTTTTGTTTGGAGGAAGCTCTATGTCAGAAATACTGGGAGATAATTGGTCATAAACAAGTTGGGACGCGTAAACATCTCTTGTTTTCCGCGGTCTTCCTATAAGTGTTTTCGACATCTCTTCAAAAAGTTACTTTCTAATTTATTCTGGATATTGATTTCATTTACTTTATGTGTTTTTGAGTTGGAAGTTGTTCGAAAACAAGTGCATCCCCCGTCGTAGCCTCATGTGAATTACTGACGTCCTGTTTTTCTAGAAGAGTTGTTTTTCGGGATTGTCACTTCGGGACGGAAAGCGATAACAAAAGAAAAGTTGGAACTGGAAACGAAGCGGTTAACGGAGAGAGAATATCGGGAAAGATTTTTCCGAGTGGCAAACGGAGGACGGCTGTTTACATTGTCAAACGACAGACAAATTTCGAGATCTTAATTACTTTCGATGGGGGAGTCTTTGGCAGATATTCCCTCCGTTTCAGCCGGCCGAGTTTTCTCTAAATGGAACTTCATTAAAACCAGTCGAAATGTCATATTAATTGTATGTTTTTCTTTAAAACTGAGAAAGATGAAACTTCCAATCAAACCTTTACAGATCTGACAATTTGGAGTGATTGAGTGCTGTCAGACGGACAAAAGTTCTTTGGAAAACTGCCTACCAATATAGTTTACTCCGAGTTTATAACAGAAATAACCAATTTACAGTTGATTGTTTTACAACGTTCAACTGTTAAACAATAAAAGATCGGCTGTTGGAGTTGGGAAACCGAACGGAAAAACATTGAATCATGGATTTCTATCGCAATAGCACAAATTTTTCTTTGAGAAACTCTTTTATAATGAATCCAATATACATCTTTTTTAAGTAGTTAAGTTAATAAATAAACCTAAGTGGCAAGTTAAGTAAGAATGTGTGCCACCATTCGATGACCAACATTATTCAGCTTCTTAGGCTTCATGACATAAATTCGTCTGATGGTTCGTAGCGTCGACTCAACCTCCTAAGGCGATTAGTAAAGAAAGCAAAAGTGTAATATGATGGATTAAGAGTTAACTTGGAGTGGAATTAGTGCAATGTAGATTTAGCTAAATCAGAAACATAAGGAAGGTCTGAGTGAAGAATATGTTTAGTAACAAAGAAAATTTCGATTATCCTAAGTATTGACTGAAGGGATTGAATCATGTCAAAGTTTGATATTATTTATTACACAGGTTTTTTGTAGATGTACATCTAGTAGTTTTTTTAGTTGATTTGTACCTGTGGTTCGTTCAGCCATTAGAAGTCACATGTGTGTCCTTCCATTCTACATTTTGTCTATTTAATGTCTATATAATACTAAAGATTGTATTTTGCGTCTGAGGGTAAAGAACTGGGATATTTTGATTTTATTCTCCGTTTGCTAGCTCTTGGGAGGTGGTCATGAGGTGATAGAAGTGATTGAACTGGTTGAGTGATGAAGGAAGTTAGGCATGTGCTGAAAAGTAATGGACCTAGGATGCACCCTTTAGGAACACCAGGACAACAGGAGTGGTTGCGGTTCCGTAGTATACATGGAAGAATAGATAATATAAATAGAACAACGTTTAGAAAAGTTTTTATTCCAACCAATACCTTACTTAAAGATTTAATTAATTGAAAATAATTTATTTGGTCAATCGGACCACGAAACCTAATCATTTTAGAAAAGTACTCAAATGACATCTAACACACTATGAACTTGATGTATTGTCGACGAGTAATTATGAAAATCAATGTGGTTAAGACCAGGTCAAGTTTTTCTAGTATTTTTTCGAGGATAGGCAAAAGATTTGTATGAAGGTACGAGAAAAAATTGTCAGTTGGTATGTTAGGCTTGTGGATCAAACAGATGGATTTACATACGTGGTAAATTAGATCATTTTATTTACAATATAATACATTACACATGAGGCTGCCACATCCAAAATATCTTGTTAATTTAATGTGTAAATAATTAAAAATAGAAAAAAAACTTTTGCGCCCTCTATGCCGGAGCTTATGGAATCACTGAGTTAACTGTGCATCGGTAATTTCGGAACTGCCGGCCCAAGTGGAATTTATAAAGAATTTTTTCGTCCACAATTTTATTTTTCCATTGTCATTCCTTCATTTGATCCAGCTTGAAAACAAAGATAAAATTATATAACAACATATTGTTCAATTATTAATGCATGATTGAGACTTTTTGTTCGACCGATTTTGTCGTTTTAATGAATCATATTAACTTCACATGTCACTGCCAAAGCTTTATTGAATTAGTGCCAATCAAGTTTTAAGGCAGGTTAACTCTTCAGTCTTAACACTACATCCGTACACTACCTGATTTTTTTGACCGTTCCTGAAGGTTCAATTTTATTAGAACCTACTAATTTATTTTTTAATTTTATTATGTATCGAGTGTTCTTCATCGTCGTTGATAAATGTAGGAAAACACAAGGCAGAGTTAACAGATTATCCGTTTAAATTTGGCTTGATGAAAATCGTCGGTTGATATGAATTGTACCCTGCTTTTACCAACGTTTTTTTTCTCTTTTCAATCTTGTTTCTCCCTTTTTTAATTGAATTCAGGTACCTATAAACCAAATCAATACCGGATCGTGGTTGAACATATAGCGTAACAAATTCGTATAGAATTTTCCATGAATGATGCTTTCATAGAATACACATTTTTCTAGAAATTGAAGCTGTATAAGTCTCGCTTCCTGAGTTCACAAGTATCCTCCTGATTTAAAGCATACAAACGTTTCATACTGAATTATTTTTTAGAAGAAATATGTGGTGTTTAGTGACCGTCCGTTAATGATTATTCGGAGATCGTGAGATGCGGTCTGGTGAGACGTAGGTTTTAGAAAAACATTTTCTTTATCGTGCCAACGTTTTGATCTTTATTGAGATCATCTTCAGGGCGTGGGATTTATAAACGTTGTTTCAATAATACAAATACATGTAGGATGCGAAAAAAGTGAATTTATACAATGCTAGAAATTTTAGACTCACTCAAAGTGTTTGTTTTCTGTGTAGATGTCATTATAGTTGACGACACATTTTTTTTTTTTTTGGGGGGGAGAGTTTGAGACAAAATATTTCCAAAAATAGAGAAGTTCATAGTTAAGACAGTTTTGACTTTATTGGCAATATTTATGAAATATATGATGATATGATGATACGGATATGAATTATTCGAACTTTGTAAAGGGCGATATGTCACAAAGGCTAATTCGCCGGATGGCACAATTCCGATATTGACCTTAAAAGAGGCCGTTATTCTTTGTTTCCCCAATTTTCATGTAATGCTTTCAGTTTTGACTGAGAATGCGTGTGAGAAGAAAATTTACGAAGAAATCATGAGTTTCTTTATTTACTTGTAAACGAAAGCCTAGGCAGATCAGATATGAGGTGCAAATTACGCATACGAGATTTTTATGCAATAGAAAATGTGAAAATATTGAATACTAATCACATTTATAAGAATAACAGTTTGATATCAAAAAGCCAACAAAAGCAATTCTTGTTTTGATCAAAGTCGCCGAAAACGGTTGACATGTAAAGTAAATACGATTATCAGGCCCTTTGGATAATCCGAATAATTTAATTGCGTGATTGTCATTAGAATAAATCATCCGAGTTAGCAAGTCTGTCTCGGGTGATCCCGACAATATACCGGGATCGTTACTGGACCGACGTCGTAGTTCCAAACTCCTTAGGACATTAAATCCTCCAATTCGATTTGCACATTTTTGTTTATTCTTGGCTTAACTTCAACGGATGTTGTTTTAAATTACTTTGAACATTCCATCATCATGGGTATCGCTTTGTAAATGCGGAATCTTTCTAAACACTCTCTGAAAATTTACTTGGATATAGTTGTTATATAATTTTTTGCCATACCGGATTTCGAGCTTATAGCTCATCATCAGGTTGAAGGAGAGTTCTACTAGAACTCCTTCAACCTGATGATGAGCTATAAGCTCGAAATCCGGATCGATGAAAACAACTTACTGTGAATAGGAACTATCTTTTTAAAAGGATTGAACACCGCACTCACTCAACCATTCAACATTTCTATTATGAAAACATGTGTGCCACTGGTTTCCCTTGAGAGAGTGAGTATGTTTCTGTCACTGCCGTGTCCATTTTCTTTGGGAGCCTCGGGAGCCTGGGTAGACTCGTACCCCATCCCTAAAAGGTCCTGGAATTGGTCGGCTCACGTGTCCTGCACAAATCTCTTGGACTTGTTCGCAAACCCCAAAATTTTGGAGCATTTTATCTCGCGGAGTGATTTGGTGATGTCCGCTCCTTCAAAGATATCAAATCTAGACCTAGCATTGAGGCGGTGCCTTGCCGTTTCTTCTTTTATTTCGCAAAAACGGCAAAAGGGATCTGGTAGAATGCCCATTTCGGAGTGGTGTCTTCTCAGAGGACAGTGGCCCGTCGGGATACCTATCAGCCTCCTAATTCCCTTCCTTGAGATAGAGAATAGTCATTTCAAATCTGATGGTTTGATCACTTTAACAAATCTTTCGATTGCCTGTGTCCGGGGGATAAATTCCACTCCCTAAGGAATTGTTTCATGCCCCAGTTTTTAATACTCTCTTTTGCTGTGCTCATAAAGTGAGGTAATACCGGTTGGGGCCCGACAAACGCAGCATTAGAGATTTCTTTGGCCAGGCTACCCGCCTCTTCATGCCATTGTGTCCTTTATGTGCTGGTATCCAAATAAGGATTACCTTGTTCTCAAACCTGGAATAGATTCTATTGATAAGATCTACAGTTTCCTCCACCAGACTAGCGGTTGACAAATCGTTTTGTAATGACTTAAGACTAGCCTGACTGTCAGAAATTTTTTTAATATGTTTTCCCTTAATTTTATTTTCATAAGTGTTCTACAACGCACATTAATGGCCCAGATTTCCGCCTCAAAAACGGACATGTTATTGCCAAGAGGGGAGGAGATGCTGATTCCTAATTTAGGTATGTAGATTCCTGCACCACTCCCTTTACCTTTGATAAGTGAACCATCTGTATAGCAGTCTATGTTGCGATGGTCATCAACCACTGTATAATTATATTCAATAGGGGTGGCTACCTGAAATTACATTTCCCCGAAGGGGTTTTAATCTTTTTATCACAAACGATTAGTAATTGGCCGTTAACTTTTTTTTTCTTTTTTTAATACCAGGGACTGGAGGAGTTCCCTCCTGAGCACTGCAACTGAGCTGTACACCTTGTTGTACTTTATCCCTGGTTCCATATTTTGGGGGAGGGCTCGCAACACAAATGTGAACTTGAGCCCCCGTTGTACTGGTGTTCTTCCATCGAAAAAACTCATTTTTGAGTTGGGACCAAATTCAGGGTTGCTGAGATCCGATCCCGCCCCTTCCATTGATGAGTGCCGTGTCAATTTCTTTCAATTGCGGCCACCGGTCCCCTTAGGCGTCAGAAAAGTCCAGAGGCGACGGTGCTGATCGAACCCAAGACCGCAGGATGAGCCGAGAGTCTGACGCCTTAACCACTCGGCTACCGCGGCCCCCGCCGTTAACCTTACTCAATAGTTGTAAGATTTTCGAGTGACCTATGTTATTGCACTTATTTATTCAGAGACCATTGACCGGCAAAAAGGATTATAATTTTTCTCATGTTGATGTAATTTTGACTCAAAATGTTCCTTTTTTGGGAGTTTTGTCGATCCTCCTCATGTCTGGTGCTTTCTTCTGATATTGTTCTTTCTCAACCATTTCCCCAGCTACAAGTATCTTTCTAGGGCTGAGCATTTAAACATTTCTCCGTCTAGTTTGGAACTGAAACCATACGTATTTAGTGCCTTAATAGCTTCGCGACAGTCCGAAACTAAGTTAATCCGTGTACCTTTCGTTTTCCTCTGTAACAAGTCCTGTGCCGAGAGTTAAACTGCTGGCACATTACTTTGGAAGATAGTTGGAACTAGTTCAAGGGATTTTGCTAGGGTTCAGGCTTTTTTACCTAAACCCCTAGTACCTTTTCCATATTTGTCTGTTAGTCTCTCACATCCCCCTTTTTGAAACCCATTTCTGAAAAATGTATGACTACTTCTTATTGAATATGAGTCTCATTAGTTTACCGTCATAACCATTTACATTACTTTAATTTTCTCAATAAATCTTTCACGGATTCTCCTTAGATCTGGTGTTACTTCGTTTTGATTCTCAGAAGCCTGTTAGGACTTTCGAAAGCCATCTTTTGTGAGAATATCGAGTGCGGTTCAATCGCTATTGTGGAACAAAAATTCATTGCTCATGTTAATATAAGACGAGCTAGTAAGACAAGTTAGTTGTTGTAGACTTTGGTCACAATACTATAGTTATAAATCCTAGGCCCTGAAGATGATCTCAATAAAGATCGAAACGTTGGCACGATAAAAAAATGTTTTTCTAAAACCTACGTCACACCAGACGGCATCTCAAGATCTCCAAATAACCATACTACTACAAGATACACTGTCCAAGGGACTGATTTTATTGGAATATAAACTATACGCCATTTTTACGTTTTTACCACAAGTTTTTCTTTAAACTGTAGCCAATTAATAGCAGTAACGACAAATGCCAGATTTTCCTCATTTGTCAGTGATACAATAGCTGAGTCATTCCAGGACACTGAACAGAACCCTAACTAATTAAAATTACCTCGACCAATCTGAAACGGAAATAACAATAAAAACCGACAAAAGGGATGCAAAGTGAAAAGAAAATATCCTACTAGCAAATATCCGTTCATTCATTAAAAAAAAGTTATTTGTTCAATTTCAAAGTAAAGGATAAAATCTCTTTCTTACAGTTTACATTCATAATCAATCAAACATTCTAAAACTTTTCTACAAAAAAAAAAATCTTTAAAACTATAGGGACACGTTAGGTGAAGGTGTGGAAATTTAAAAACCGGGTACATCGACTGGCATAAGTCGGCCAAGACGTGAGAGAGTAAATGGCAGAAACGTCACCGCATACTCCAAGAGGAAATATTATTTAAACAGGTCACGTACAACCGAATGCCCTCAACTGTTGGATTCTGTTGAGTGTGGACGATTTCGACAAAAAACCTCTATTTATCTTTTTACCGAATTTTGTCAAGAAAAATGGTTGCAATCGAATTTATGCAGGTAAGCTATAAAGGAATATTCATTATTTAAGAAAAAAAGGAAAAACAATCGTTAACATCTTGCGATTCCTAATTAAAGGAAAAACTATTTATTTTAGCTAGCGTTACGAGATAAAATTTATGTTCTTCCAATACCAAATGAACTGATGTAACAAAAAACGATTTAAGACCCAATACATTTTCCTTAACAAACCTTTAATTGCTGACTAATTCTGATAGAAATGTCCACCAAGAAAAAAAAAAAAGTAGTATAAATCAGTGTTAATCAGTCTTAATTACTCCAAGTTAACGCCTTAGTTCGTGGATAAAATGAAAATTATTGCATTTTCAACATTTGCGAAATAAGAAGGTCGTGACGTAGTTTATATCAAATGAATAATGAAACGTAGCACCTTTGTCTTTAAAGTTTTTGGCAATCCTGAGAGTTTGCAAAAAAAATCTAATCTTTAAAATTTCCCATAAAAATTTAAGCTCCCCATCGTCTTATCGTCCTATTAGTTTGTTACCTGTAAAAATTAATTTACAAAAGAATTATCTCTATTGCTACTTCGAACAACATCTTACCAGACCATCAGTTTGGCTTTCGAACCCATCATTCCACCACTCATCAACTTCACAGAGTGACTGATATCATTATTTCGTGTCTCGAGCAGAAACTGTACGCGACTGGAGTGTTTACATGTTTCTCAGGCCTTCGACAAAGTATGGCGAGAGGGATTAACAAATTAAAATTATTTTTACCCCAGGCCTATTATCTGATTATACAATCATACCTTAAAGAGAGATTTTTCGCAGTAAACCAGGATACGGAGACTTCGGGGATAGAAGAAGTGCTTGCAGGTGTGCCACAAGGGTCAATACTCGCTCCGCTGTTGAACACAATTTTTACTTCGGATATGCCCACAAATGAGAATACTCTCACCGCCACATACGCAGATGACACCGCCATATTAACAAGCCATCTCTCTTCTACACAAGTTTCACTCATGTTACAAAACCACATATCAACAATTGAAAAATGGAGCAATCTTTGGAAAATAAAGTTTAATCCCTCAAAGTCACAACATATCACCTTTACACTCCGTCGTGAGACTTGTCCTAGCATATACTTATACAATGAACCTGTTCCTCAATCCGACAAAGTTAACTATTTAGGACTTACATTTGATAGAAGACTAACTTGGAATCCACACACACGATTAAAAAAACAGACACTGAACAAACGATTTAAAATTCTTTATTACCTACTCAACCGACAATCAAAATTACCATTAAAATCAAAACTTTCGACATACACATACCTACTCAAACCTATTTGGATGTACGGGTGCCAAGTATATGGATCGGCGAAGTATTCCAATATTCAAAGATTACAAAGTTTTCAATCCAAAATTTTAAGACTAATTGTTTCTGCCCCTTTTTATGTAAACAATAATACACTTCACAGAGATCTTCAAATCCCAACAGTTTTTTCATCCATCAAAACATATTACAGACGTTTTCATAGTAAATTACAAAATCACACCAACACACAAATACGATTACTCCATTCCCCACAATTACCACGTAAACGTCTGAAAAGAATATGGATAAGAGACCTCTTAAATGATTAATATAATTTCATTAATCCAGAGCGGCTGCCAATGGGTAGCTTTCTCTATAACGCCCATAATGCCAAACACATAATCTGAAATCCAATCTGCTGGTTGTATATAATACATGTACAGTTGTAGATACAAATAAATGAAGTAAAAAAAAATCTTAAAAAAAAATTTTTTTTTCAGCTTGACTTTTTTTTTTAACTTTTTGAGTTTGATATTTTTGTGTAAATATTTTGTAGATTATCAAAATTTTTAGAAATTTCATTCAGGGGTTGTTGGGATATTGGTACCGATATAAACTGAGGAAGGCCTCATTTTATTCCCCGGCAACAGCAGGCAGAGGTTATATCAACCATCGGGGTGACGGTGTTTTTGAAAAAAAAAAGCCCATTTGTAAGTGTGTCGGGTTCGAATGCAGGGCCGCTGGATTCGAACACGGGAACATCTTACCGTGTCAACGCCTAAACCGTTCCCCCCCCCCCCGAAGGCCCCTTATTGGAAGTTTCGCTGTGTAATGATGATTTCAAATCGTTTTAAAAATATATATATTTTAAAAATAGAGTTTTTTTAAATTTTTTGATCATACGTCGTGGGTTTGATTCACACTTTCACTACCGAATTTCTGGCCCTTCCCTTTCCACCAAAATATTTTTCATTCATCTATTTCTAAAAAAAATATAAAAACCGCAATTATATCCGTCAATTTTGGAACATTTTTGTGTAGCAAAATTCAACTTTTCAGAGAGTAAGGCGAGTTGTACGTTTCTATCGCATTTTCATCCTACTGATGGTTAAACTTCTTGATATGGGCTTAGGTAGCTTGCGAAGGGAAAAACGGTTTCTTTATTCGGCGTGCGTTGTCCTATTTCGAACCTTTCAGGGATGTCAACGCCCTGATGGATGATGACGGCTCAATCTACTCCTAGATCCAAAACAAATTAGTAAAACTAATTTCCGTTCACTGTCCAAAAGAAGGTCAACGCTGTTAATACGAGGGGTTTGATTTATTGGAAAAGATTGAAGAAGCCCAGGTGCATGCCGAGCAGGCAATTTACTTAACAACTCCAAAAATGGGATGGCCTAAAACAAATAGGACAGTATTTGTTATGCTGTTAATTTGGTAAGTGAACATGACGATTTTAACCTTTAAACAACAACGATATTTTTTATCATTCTCGAAATTGAAAGAATATCTTGGCACAATTTATATTCTGAAAAGGACAACTAAAAGTCTAACAGTTTAGAAAAATCGACGCGCAAATGGTGTGTACTTTTCCTACTAGAATTAGATATTTTAACCGTATTGAATATTAAATTCAGTAATTTCGTGGTCCGCTTGACCAATTAATATATTACAATTAATTAAGGNTATATATATATATATATATATATATATATATATATATCCTATCAGCACATACTTTTCCTTTCCTATCCTATCACCCACGGTGAACTAAACTCTCATTTTATCACTGCTGCCCATACCTCTTCCGGTTCCAATCCCATTTCCCTAAAAGTTCCCTAAGGCCCACATTAGAGCTCATCTAACTTTTAGTTTTACTACTTAATTCCTAACGACGTCCTCGAAGCAATATCCAAATCCTCTTCCAAGGCTATACGAGCTGAATGCGTACGAACCAAATTCCTGAAATTCGGAATCCCAGTTATACTTCCTGTCATACTTCATATCTATAACTACTCACTTAGAACTCCGTTTTTCCCTCGTCCTGGCAAAAAGCCCTTGTCTACGCGATCAACAAAATTCCAAATCCATCCGCTCCTAATGCCTACGGCCTATATCTATCATACTCAATCTGCCCAAACTCCTTGAGAGGTTAGTCCATATCCAAGTCTCCAATCACCTAGTATATAACAATCTTCTTAACCCCTTCCAATCCGGCTTCCGAAATGGTTTATCCACAGAATCTGCCCTAATTAAAATTACCAGTGACCTTCACACTGCAATGGCTCAATGAAAGTTACTATCCGAATCCTTCTTGATTACACCAAAGCCTTTGATTCCGTCGTTCTCTCTTGAATACTTTTCATTCCAGTAGCACCATCCAACGATTCCACTTCTATCTTACTAATCGACTTCAAGCCCTCGCTAACCTTAACGGCCACACCTTCTTCTGCCTTCTATTAAAATCTGGTGTCCCCCGAGTTTCTAGCGTCTCTCCCATCCTTTTCAGCATCTACGTTAATGACCTATTAATGTAGGCTACTGGCTACTGGCCCCATCCAGTATTGTAACTATCACTTTTATGCCGACGACACCCAAATCTTCCTGTTCTTATATCCCTCTAAACTTCCTTTGGCCTAAGATCCAGAAAGGCCTAAATTCCGTCAACAACTGGGACCACAAAATTCCATTAACCTCAATCCTACAAAGTCCACACCTATTATTATAGGATACAATCATCTCTTCTTCCATATCTTCTCTCTTACCATCAATAACCAGGTCGTTTCCATCCGCCCTTCCGGTAAAAAACTTGGAGTTATCCCCGAACAAAACCTCTCCTTGTACTGTCACATTTTCCAAATGTCCTGTCCTTGTTTATCCCCCATCAATCAAATCCGCCTGTCCTGGCTCCTCCTACCGTTTTCCTGCAGTAAACTCCTGGTCTCCTCCTTCATCTTTCAATTCTTCGACTACAGCTGTCTTACTTAAGGCGGACTTTCGGGTAGACAAAATAAGCGCTTAAAAATATTAATGAATTGTCATGTTTATATTAGGCAACCATCAGTCCAGAGTATCACTTTTGTATTTGGACTTATCCTTGCTCTATCCCGCTTCCCGGATTTCCACGGTTACTTCCTTTTCCAGGCCATTAACACCCATCGTCCTCATTACATTATCCAGGCCATCCGATTCAAATCCTTTTTCGGCTCCTACAATACCCGCTTACCTTCTAGTTACCTAATCCTTCCCGGCATAAAACATGCACCTTTAAAAGGTCTTTCCTTGTCCGAGCACCAAAGTTCTGGAACTGCCTCCCCCAAACTATCCGCAATACCGCCTCCCTTACCTCTTTTAAACATCTCCTGTACAGGCACCTCCTTTCCATCAGATTCGATTTAACTACAGTTTAAATTTACTCATTAATTATTCCAATTCATTACTCTTTGTTTCTAAGGGGTCTGGTTGAGATGAAAAATCAGTGTCACGAGCGGGATTCGAACCCACGACCGTCGGCTCAATACGCCGCTGCCCTAACCACTTGAGCTATGGATAATGATTTTTCAACTCTTCTAAAAACTTAAGATAAAAAGAATATTTTATTGGAATAATAAATATGGTCAATCATTGCCACTAAACAAATATGGTTTAATTTACTCGTTAATTATTATTTTTCTATTTTAATTTTCAGCGTAACACATTTTATTTTTTAACTCCTTTGGGTCTGGTTTTATTACTCCGTTGTTATTACGTTGACAAGATATATTTTTATTTTGAAATGTTAAAAATTTTAACTTTGACCTATTCATTATTTGAGGGGGACATTCCTATCCCAGAATATTTTTGTTCTTTTTATTTTCATGTGACGATAAGAAAATCATATACTGAAACTACGGCATTTCTATTCAATTTTTCAATTCACTTCAATAGATAGGTATATTTTATATAACATTAAGCTCTTAAGCTCCATAGACATAAAATGAAAAAAAATGTATCAGGAAAAATCCAACCATTCAAAAATCTTCCTTTTCATTAATCAAAAAGATGAGTTTGTGCAGTTTGTGTTATTTTCTATACAGCAGTAAAAGCAATAAAAAAATGTGAGTGACTGACAGAGAGTAGGGGAGAGAAAGAGAGAGAGAGAGTGAGTGAGAGAGAGAGAGTGAGAAAGGACGAAATATATAGAGATATAGAGAAAGAAATGACACAAATCCAAAGAATAAAAGAAAACATAGATATTAAAAAAAAGAAAAAGAGAAAGGCAGGAAAAATGTATCAGGAAAAACCCAACCATTCAAAATCTTCCTTTTCATTAATCAAAAAGATGCGTTTGTGGAGTTTGTGTTATTTTCTATACAGCAGTAAAAGCAATAAAAAATGTAAGTGACTGACAGAGATTAGGGGAGAGAGAGAGAGAGAGAGAGAGAGAGAGAGAGAGAGAGAGAGAGAGAGAGAGAGAGAGAGAGAGAGAGAGAGAGAGAGAGAGAGAGAGAGAGAGAGAGAGAGAGAGAGAGAGAGAGAGAGAGAGAGAGAGAGAGAGAGAGAGAGAGAGAGAGAGAGAGAGAGAGAGAGAGAGAGAGAGAGAGAGAGAGAGAGAGAGAGAGAGAGAGAGAGAGAGAGAGAGAGAGAGAGAGAGAGAGAGAGAGAGAGAGAGAGAGAGAGAGAGAGAGAGAGAGAGAGAGAGAGAGAGAGAGAGAGAGAGAGAGAGAGAGAGAGAGAGAGAGAGAGAGAGAGAGAGAGAGAGAGAGAGAGAGAGAGAGAGAGAGAGAGAGAGAGAGAGAGAGAGAGAGAGAGAGAGAGAGAGAGAGAGAGAGAGAGAGAGAGAGAGAGAGAGAGAGAGAGAGAGAGAGAGAGAGAGAGAGAGAGAGAGAGAGAGAGAGAGAGAGAGAGAGAGAGAGAGAGAGGGAGAAAAAGAAAGGACGAAATATATAGAGAAAGAAATGACACAAATCCAAAGAATAAAAGAAATCATAAATATTAAAAAAAAGAAAAAGAGAAAGAGAGAGAGAGAGAGAGAGAGAGAGAGAGAGAGAGAGAGAGAGAGAGAGTGAAGAAAGAACGAGAGAAAGAAAGAAGAGAGAGACCAAACAAATCATAACAAAAAGAGACATAGTAGAAAAAGACATAGAAAGGTAAATAATTATTAAACGTTGTATTCTTTGGTCACTCAAGACATTATGTACTTATTTTCAGATCCACGTGGAAAACACAATATTTCATTATTTACGTTTTACTCAACTTTTTGGCGAGGTTTTCCCATATATATTATTATAATCGGATTAATCAATTCAATATATGATAATAAAGCATTATTTTAATAAGAATAAAAAAATTAAAATAAAGGCTGAAAAGATTTATCAAAAACATCCTGCTTTTATAAAATTTGACCTGTATAACGGGAAGATCCTTAATTAATTATCAGTCCATTATTTTCATTATTTAATTTAGACCACCGTATCGGAGGGCAACTCTTCAAATGCCAAATTAAGCAAACGTATTGAAGCTAATGAGCACTTTGGCTTTCTCACCCTTCCAATGGGCTAAATTAATTAAGTCAAATTTAGCTCAGCTCCTCTATTCTTCTGCGGTCAAGAACCGGTGGGTGATTCTTCTTCCAATCGTGATTTATTCCAGGTAAAGTCAAGGTTTTAAACGGAAATAAATAATTTAGTTGTATTGTAAAGAATTATATAATCATTTTTTTCAATTAATTTTAAACTGGGAAGGAATAAAATTACGACTGTCAACAGAATTTCCGGAAATTATTTATAAGTCCATATGAATCATTAAAGACCGTTTTTATGTTCTTATACCACCAACACCCTATATATTATTTTTTTAGGCAAACTACTCTTATTTTAATAATTCACTATTTTACAAAAACGTGCTCCATTAATCATCTGGCCCTGAGCCCTGTTGACTGACAATAGATTTTGGGTCAATATAAAAGAGTGTTTACAACTAAGAATGGCGGCATTCAACGAGAATATCGAAACGTGACAAGAATTTAGGGCAAGCCGTGTTTCGCAAACAAATCCTCTACGTCGAGAAAACACAGGATTTTGAAATGTGCCTTCCTATTGATCTAGCTGGAATTTTAAGCTTTCATCTATTAAGGCAAAGCCACTGTTTTACTGAAGAAATAAATGCATAGAAATGATGAATGGTGGAGTGAGTGTGTTGTTCAATCTTTTTAAAAAGTTTGAAATAAACGCATCCTTTAAGCAGATACTGAACGCTTGAATCGTTTCACAATCGGTCACGCGAAAATAAAAAATATAAAATAATTTTCCAAAAAACAATGAAAAATATTTCTGTTTTATTGCGTTGATTATTGAAAGTAATCAACAATCAGTCACGAAATAGAAATAAATTTATAAATCCAAAAGAAATGAGTATAGTTTGACATAAAAGTTTTCACGCAGAAGAGTGATTATGTTTAACAGTTATAGATAATTTTAAATGTAATTTATTAATAAATATTGTTTTGGAGAATTAAACCAGACTATAGTCTAACCCTACACAGAAGATAATAATATACATACATTGATTATTTGGAGATGGTGAAATGCGGTCCGGTGTGACGTAGGTTTTAGAAAAACATTTTCTTTATCGTGCCAACGTTTCGATCTTTATTGAGATCATCTTCAGGGCCTGAGATTTATGAACATTGTTTAAATTTTACAAATCATGTAGGATGTGGGAAAAATGGAAACAAGTGTGTAAATTGTTTTCTAGCATTTATAATCATTTTAAAGTTGTCTCTCTTCACTCAATTTTATTTCACGCTTCTGAAAAACAATTCACACACTTTTTTCCAAAATTAAAGATTCCACACCAGTAACAAATAAATCCGATGTAATTTACAAAATCAATTGTTTAAATTGGCCGGCAACTTACATCGGTATTACATCCATATATCTGGATAAGAAGCAACATATCAATGACTGCAAAAACCCAAACAAAATTCTACAGCACTGGCTACCCGCCATTTTGAACACCAACACAATTTTGTCTTCAACAATCCAAAAATATTTCACATAGAACAAAACAAACATAAACGTAACTTTTTAAAATTGGTTTACATCAACAGAGATAAACACATCAATTAAAGAACAGACACATGTAAACTCAGTCGCAGCTACGCCAATATCATTAACAGGCATATATCATCATCAATTCACACAAAACATAATACAACATATAAAACAATCATCACATTCCACACATCAAACATTTCTACATAGTTTAATTTTTGAACAATTTGGCTTTCCTTTCCCTAATTATCTCCGTCAATATAATCCTGAAAAAATAATCAGGCCGAACCATTACCCATGTTTTTTCCCATTGTCGGCTCCTTTCACCTCAAAGAAGCCAACTCCTCATACAAAAATGTCTTTCTATACCTACTTCCTTCCCCACACTTTCAAAATCCAACGTATATAAACATAAAACATACAACAATACCTCACTAGCACTTTCAGCACGACACACAAGAATTACACATCTACACAGAAAAAAAAAACACTTCCAGAGAGTACAAATACTTTGATTGAAAATAAAAGATTTTTTTTTTTGCATTGTAAAAAATTCATTTTGTTCCACACCCTACATGAATTTCTTAAATTTAAACAATGTTTGTAAATCCCAGGAGATGTCATGATGATATATGTATGTTATCAATATTGAATTTGATTAATGATATTAGCGTTTTTATTCCACATGCTACATGTGTTTGTAAAATTGAAACATTGATTGTAAATCCCAGGCCCTGAAGATGATCTCAATAAAGATCGAAACGTTGGCACGATAAAGAAAATTTTTTTCTAAAACCTACGTCACACCAGACCGCATCTCACGNCCAGCGCAAAAGAGGAAGGACAAAAAACATTTATATTTATATTGAATAGGCAATAAATAAACGATTTTTTAATGAAATAAAGCAGGAGATATAAAATTTTTAAAAATCTAACGAAACATATTTTGATATAAGTTTAAACGCTGAAGAATGAAAAGAATGAAGTTAATTCAAAAAGCTCTTCAAAGCTAGAAGCTATGAATGATTAGCTAAGGGAGGCAAAACACTATTATCTATACGAGAAAAACCCTTTCATAATGGTCCTCTTTTCTCAAACATTCTTCATTCAATTTGACTAAAATGTTACACGTTCGTTTGTATATGTATGACAAATAGTTTGGGCAAAAATAAATTTTATTGAGATCACTAGTTTCAATTGTCCTAAGAATTTCTTTTTTGGAAAATATTTTAATTTTTTTCTAATCGAAACTTTTTTCCCATATTCTATAGATTATATTTAAAATTCTTTAGCGAAAACTAATCTATTTTGGTTATGGTTTCACAGATTATTAAAGGATGGAGAGACATCCAGATTTCATCGCTTACCCGCTTAAATTAGAAAATGTAGTGGATTGTTTAGCGGGGAGCATTACAGAGATGATGAATAAATTGAGTAAGAAGTTTTACTCGTAACACAGGGAAATGAAAAAAATGTTAATTAGACATAAATAACCTTAACTTAAAAAAATTAAAAATATCCCACATTCTGAAAAAAATTCAAGCTGGATTTTAACTAATATGTGTAAATACATAAAAATTGTTTGAAAAAACTGTAATTTGCTCGCGGTTGAAAATAATAATGAACAAATTGAGTGAGAAGTTTTACTCGTAACAGAAGGAAAGGAAAAAATTGTTAATTAGACATAAATAACCTTAACTTAAAAAAATTAAAAATATCCCACATTCTGAAAAAAAAATTCAAGCTGGAATTTAACTGATGATTTGTGTAAATACATAAAAATTGATTGAAAAAACTGTAATTTGCTCGCGGTTGAAAATAATAATGAATAAATTGAGTAAGAAGTTTTACTCGTAACAGAGGGAAATGAAAAAATTGTTAATTAGACATAAATAACCTTAACTTAAAAAAATTAAAAATATCCCACATTCTGAAAAAAAAGTTCAAGCTGGATTTTAGCTGATAATATGTGTACATACATAAAAGTTGATTAAAAAAAACTGTAATTTGCTCGCGGTTGAAAATAATAATGAATAATGTCCGTTTATTCGGCTTTCAGGCCCACTGCGCGGCGTGGTGTTTCCTCGAAAAGCAGATCCTGCCGAGAAGAACTGTGAAACTATATACAAAATATCGGCAAAAAACATTGTTCCACAAATGAAGTAATGAGTTTCACTCGTTCCATAACTTTTGTCCGGCATAACTCAAAAGTTAAATTGGGAAAGTTGAAGATCGAACTGGAATTGAAGTGATTTCATAACAATAGAGGGAAAGGAAACAATCGTGAGAAACCGTTGTAGCTGAACAGGACAAAAACATTTATTGGAAACTCGGCGTTAATAAAGAAAGACGATGACGCGGCCCCTTCATATTCCATCATCCCACTTTGTTATTAATTAATTCGATGAAGACATAATGTAGAAGTTTCACGAAATTAAGATTTTCTTACCCTCCTCGCCGCTCCGCGCCCTTCACGATTAATTTCCCACTGAACTTCTACCCAATTGGGCGAATGATTCATGAATATCCAGTGGACGCCTTTCCACTGGAGTTGAGAGTCCGATGTACCGTTCGAGGTGGCCCCCGCCCCCGACACCGCTGCCGATTCCCTTACATTTCATTATTCATGTGCCCAAATCGAATAATGTCCAGCCCCTCCATTCTCACGTCCTACATTCACAATGCCTTCGGCATGACATAAAGCGCCTGGAATTCATACATTTCTTCTATCTCTGCATTCATTTCTACTTGCGATAGATTCAGACGTTTGTTATCGCAGTCCCGACCATTGCATAACAGAGAGAACGTTTGATGAAACATACGGGCTGATCTGTCAATTATTCCTGCCCGTTTGATGGACCGATTGAATTAAGCGAGGACAAAAAAAATCGCGAGTTTTAATAAAACGGTTGGGTAGGTTGAAAAAATGAACAAGAAAGATACAAAAAAAATTGAAAACCTATAGATAAATAGAGAGTGAAAGAAAAAGTGAGAAAGAGTCAGATAAAGAGATAGGTAACATAAAAAGAATAGACAATGAGAAAATGGAGAGAAAGAAAGAGAGAGAAAACATAGAGAGAAAACAAACAAGGAAAGAGAGAGAGAGAGGGAGAAAAAACAAAGAGAGAGAAAGAGAGTGTGTGGTAAAGAGTTTGGCAGCATAAACAAACAAAAAAAAAGAAAGAAAAGATTTGACGAAGTTTGACGAAGAGAAAAGGGAGAGAGAGTACAGTTACGGAGAAGGGATAAGAGAGATGGGGTACATGTAGATAGAAAAACGACGAAGAGAGAAGGGAGATAAAGAGAGAGGGGGAGAGACAGACAGTGAGAGGGAGGGAGAGAGACAGACAGACAGAAAGAGGGACAGACAGTGAGAGGGGGAGAGATTAGCCGCATAGAAAATATATAGAATGAACAATATAGGTAAATATACAATTATAAAAAAAGAGATATAGAGAGAGAAATACAANAAGAGAGAGAGAGAGAGGGAGAGAGAGAGGAGAGAGTGAAATTATGAGTGAGTGATCGAGGGACATTTTTCTTAATGTAACAAAAGACAGACTTTGTCTTAACAGTTGGAATATACGGTCACTTCATTTCTAGTTGTTTTCTTTATGTCAAGATATAATAGTGTGCAAAGTTTTCGTGAATAAAAGTTCCTTTGTTTTACACTTTTCCAACATTTTTAATCACCTGCGTAATAAAAATCAAGTGCAGCTCGGATATCACAAACAGAAATGTCAGTTGAACAATAATACGCTAGAATAATAAAGCTGACATTCCAGGTATAACTCGAATGGCTTAGAATAATTTAAATTTAATTTTGATTATATTTTCCTCAAGATTTTGGAATGCTTTTGTGCAGTGTTGAAGAAGATGATTTGATTTTCTGAACATTTTTCCTCCCATTCTGTGTAATATTCATGCCTTTCTCCGGGAAGTCGTTATGAAAAATTAATGGTTCATTCCCCATAGCAAACCGAAGAAATGGATCTTTTCTTGACTTTGAACTCGATTCTCAGAGATTCTTTCTTTAATATAATCATTAAAAAGAGTCGACGGAGACGTAATAAATCTTCATTCCATAAAAAGTAACGAAGTTTCTTTAAATGGCAAAGCTGAAAATTAACACATGACCATGTGGCTTGGAAAAGATAACTATTAAAGTCTTTTTTATTGCTACTTTAAATAGTTTTCTATTGCTACTTTCCATGATTTCTTTATTTTCCCGAAATCAAAACTGGCTAAACTCGACCAATCTTCACGTACATGATGTAACACACTCAAAATGAATAGAGACGTGATCTAAAAATGCGTTAATCCTTGTCGAAATGTAAAATAATTATTCTATATAAATCTTTTAAATTTTTCTATATAAAATCAAAATGGATTTTACTTTAGGAAATGAAGAACTGTCGAAACAATACTGGCAAGGAGGAAAATCTATAGTTCATAGGTTTTCTCATTTATTGTCCTACTTTTTTTTAAAGTGCTTTCAAATTATGCAAATCTCTCTTTTTGAGCTCTCTCTCTCTCTCTCTCTCTCTCTCTCTCTCTCTCTCTCTCTCTCTCTCTCTCTAATCTTATTAAGTAATTACACGTTAAATGTAAGAAAGGCCCTAAAGACTTAAATTTTGTGAGTATTTTAATAAATAAATCCTTAATCAATCTCTCTCGCTCTTTCTCTTTTTCCCTTTTCCTTTATATGTTATGATCTAATTCACAATTACTTGTTGTCCTTCTGTTCTCTATATTTTTCTCTCTCTCCATCTCACTTATTTTTTTATTTTTTTTAATTTTATTTGCATGCTCCAATATTTTACTACATGCTTAATCCAAGAAAAACAAAAAATAATTATTTAAATGGCAATATAACACCCTCCTCTACAAAATGTCCAAGTAAATCGAGTCGACGAACATAAGGAAATTTTCTCGGTAGTCACTAATAATACGATCCAATTGTCGTGGCCATGTTCCCCCGCTAGTTATGATATGCCGATGAATCGATAATCTTTTGCCCTCAGAATAAGACCATTTGTACATTATGTGCTCTCATCACACTGGCAGCAACTGAAGAACTTTTTCATGTGCTGTCCTTTATTTATCGCAGTTCATTCTTGTTCTTACACTTTCAAGCTGTCCTCTCTTAAATTTGCATGGATGTAATTAACCGATACTCGATGGAAAAAGATTTCTTTTGGGAGTTGCTGCCATTATTGCTAATGGATCAGCTTCTTCATTCCCTAGGTAACGAGAATGGGCTTTTATATATACTTATTCTCAGTCAATATGTAGTTTTTAAGCAAGTCGACTGAGAGGAGATGGTTTCGGAGGTCATGAAGACGAATCAATGCAACTCACCTGTCTGTCCAAATTGTGGCTTTTCTCCCGAAAATTTTTTTGCTGTTATATTCCAATCACGCCAAGGCTTTTGAAATGGCCAGTAGTTTCGTCTTATTGTTTGAACAACAGTTGTCCAACTACTTTTCCACATTACTTTTCAATAAGCCTACGTAGGGAAGAAATGCACAACTAAATTGGCCAATTATTTTGCTCCCTAAATGAAAATATCACTATCATCTTCGGTGGGTTCATAATGTTTTTAATGACACCTGTGAACATTGTAGAATGTGGCCATTGATTTATCTGATATTTTTGTCTACTTGGCGGCTTCTTTTCCTGTCTGTTTCACTATTATAAATTGATCGACTATTTCTTGAAGGTGTATATCAATAGGCAGAAAGAATGTATCGGGTTTCGAAAGAAATGGTCTTGAAGAACTTTGATACCCTTGCCATTTTAGGCTGTACGGTCCTTAACCTGTGCACGTTTTATTGTTTTTCTAATGCCTTGACCCAAATTGTGGCAGCGTAAGAGAGGATGGACAGAATCGTTCCGTTGTTATTGATTAGCAAGTCATCACTTCCAAATCCCCAAAACTCTTTGCGGATCTGCTAAATTAACTAATTGTCTGGTGGTCTAGATTATTCTTGTTTCAAGATAAGTTTTAAATCAACGCAGATTTCTAAATATTTCATCTCATTCACTTCTTTTAGACGCGTACCGGATAGGTAGTATAGAATGTACTCTAAGAAATCTCTAGGATGAATTGTATTTGCTTTTGAGGTGCTCATTTGCTTGAATAAACTTTTGTTTGCTATAATGTGAGCAAATATGGGATTTTTATGGACAATTGAACTGAACAAGTAGTTAGCAAAAGCAAAGATCTGCATGCCTTCTGTACACTCAAAATTTAATGTCTGTGTATTAAATATTTATTATCCGCCAGAATCTAAGGCCATGATCTTTGGAGAACATTTTTCAGTTAGGGTAAAAGACCCGGTTTTGAGTAGTAGATTTGCGAAGTAGCTACGCGACAAGAAGTAAAGATTACTGAAGTATTATTTATCTTTAAGTTACGCCAGAATAGCTGGCCACTATACAATATCAAAGACACCTTTAACATCCAGTGAAATGCTCAGAATACCATTTTTAGAACGCAGGTTGCTTTCTCGGTTGTCCTTTCCAACTCTGAAGGCACCAACAGTGCTATTTTGGGAGGCGTAAAGACAACCGTTCGTTGCTGAAACATTATCATTTTGATCATTAATTTTTCTAGAACCAACAACCGACCCTAAACGTCACAGTAATCTCTACTTTTCTCTTGTTATCTACCTCTCTAAATCTTTTTATCACACTCCTTTCCTCACTCTTTCTCTTGCTCTATTTATCAATACGTAAAGGAGGGAAAATTCAAAAGGTGGGGTTGAGATGGGAAGTTAGTGTCCGAGTGGATCGAGGTCATGATAGCTCAAGTGGTAGAGCAGCAGCGTATCAAGTCGAAGATCGTGGGTTCGAATCCCCCTCATGCGATTGGCTTTTTATCTCAACTAAAAACCTTAATTAATGTAATATATTAATTGGCCAAGCGGACCACGAAATTAGTGAATTTAATTCTTTTTTTGTTCATTTTCCTTCTCTATCTTTCTCTCTCAAACTCTCTCTCTCTCTCTCTCTCTCGCTCTTTCTCTCTCTCTCAATCGTTCCATATCAATCTCTTTCCGAGAACTAAAATACGTTCCACCCTTTTTTAGCAAAGAAAATGAGGGTGGCATCCGGAGAATAAATTACCCTAACAAGAATAAGAAGTAAAAATGGCTGACAAATGGCCACACAATGGCTCGTAATGTAATATCTGTGGTAATGTTTATAGACTGTGGATGCTCTGCAAAACAAAGAGTGATATCTAGCCTTACAAAGGATTGGTACATTATTAATGAATATGAATAGATTATAGAGGGATTTGTTTTGACAATATAATTTTTGGATGAAACGGGGTTGTTCTATTGTATATAATAATAATAGTTGTGTGTACCTAGCTTGCGATGAGAGTGAATGCATTTATTAGCGTGAGAGTGTGATGTGATAGGACCTATGGTGAAATATCGAATACCCCATCGACCCTCAATTAGGTTAGTTGTAAAATATGTGTAAAGGTTGTGTTGAGAATGAATGTATTTATTAGTGTGGATGTGTGAAGAGAGATGGTCGCGGGCGGAATATCGAGTGCACCATCGACCCTCAATTAGGTTAGTTGTAAAATATGTGTAAAGGTTGTGTTGAGAATGAATGTATTTGTTAGTGTGAATGTGTGAAGAGAGATGGTCGCGGGCGGAATATCGAGTGCACCATCTACCCTCAATTAGGTTAGTTGTATGTGTAAAGGGTCAACGAGGAATATCGAGTACTCCATCGCCCTAATTGAATGAATAGTATGTAAATAGGAGTGAATTCATTTGAGAATGAGCATAAGTACGAATGGGTTTGGAACTGCATGCGTTGGGTGTTCAATTGATCTAGCTGTTGATAGTACCTGGAGCCCAACCTCGGTAGCTGGAGGGATAAGACTGAGGTCGGCCCCGAACTGGGAACCGCCGGGGTTGGTGATTCTCGAATCTGTCGGCAATTCACTTAAACAGCAAAACCTGGAATTGCCGGTGGTCTACAAGAACTCGGCACATGTTTGTAAGTTTGGAAGTAATTTGAGTAAAATAATAAATCCAAATAACAGAATTTGTAAACAATATAAACAAGCCCCCTGTCATTCAAAGACATAAAAGGTATTTAATCGTGTAATCACAATGCAGATATAACTTTTTGAAGTCGATAATTAACTGATTCATATGTTCTGCTCATATTATTATAATGGATCAATTGCTTTGAAAGGTTTATTATTTTTAAGAAGTGTGTATTCAAAATTACAAGATTTGTTTCGAACTGAATAAACCAAGAGCAAGTTTACTTTTGTCGACGAACTTTAAGAAAGTCGGAGAATGGCATGTGAGAATGAAAATGAATTATGCAAGTGAATGGACGTTTGCAGCGGGGAGTGCCAAACAATGGTTCATTGTATCTATTATAAGAGTTGGTTCCATTAAGTTTCACGCCGGATCCATATACCTCTACTTTATAACTCAATTACTTTTTGAGAATGAAACTTTTTGCATTGTGTGCTCTGACACAAATGACACGTAAGAAAGTACAATTTAAAGCAAGCATGAGATCAACGTAGACTTTTCCCCTTTTAAGATTTTGTAATTTATTTTTAAAATTTAATTAACTGAATGAAATCATTGTAATTTAAAAGAGGGAATTGTTTTCCTATTCAGGCTTTTCATTCCTACAAGGCCACTTTCTGTAATCTTCTTTTGTTAAAGAGACAATATAGTCGAAGCAGGCGAGTTTTCTCACCGACTTTTCTTTTTTTCCTTTTTAGACGTCGTTGTAAAAATACAACGAGGCGCACTCGGCAGCCATGATGATCAAGCCTCTAAGTGTCGCAAGTATAAATCAAGTTAGTTCAAAGTTTCTCAACTTGGTGTTCACCGGAAGAAAATCTTCAGTCTTTGCGCGGCGAACTCTGTCCTCCTGACCTAATTACAAAAAGAGAGTTATGATTGTAACCACCGAATTTGAAAGTTGACGCTTTAATTATATAGAGAGTATATAGAGTTCAAACTCAGTGCAGTCCTTTTGGATCAAAGTGTGTAAATCATTTGTATGGGTAAGGATAATTATAATTTTAATAAAACACAAGAGTGGCAAATTGGTGGCTCAAATTTTGGTTAATTTAAGTCGGTCATCAGTTAAATTAACCAGTTACATTTTCATCATGGACATACTAATGTGGGCAATACAAGACGAAATTTGCAAAATTAACAAATATAAAGAGTACATTATTTTTGAATTCTGGGTAATGTCGTTAGAGAAAGAATAATGAAAAATACCGAATAAAAAATTTAAAAAAGCAGTAAAACTTTTGGCCTTGGAGAGGAAGGACAGAAATAAATAATAATGATGACTTGGTGGCAAATAGGCCACACCAGCTGACACCTGGACACCTCACCATTTACCAAGGTCCGCGGTGCCACCTTGACTACCTATGCGTCTCATAGCTTTCGACAAATTCGACTCAACTTTGAGCAATTAGTGCTACATGGAATAATGGTTTAGCATTTATTATGCCTACCTGCGAGTCTATAATAATTTTGAAATATTACTATTTGAAATGATTAGGTGTCTGAAGCGCATAAATGCATATGGTTGCTCTTTCGTTCTTTATATATTGCATAAATTTATGTATTTGCGGACATGTGGGTGGCATCTAAAGTGAAATATTGAACATTCTCAATACAACAACACCTTGATTAGTTATACACATAGCTTTTTTAACTTAAAATTAATGATTTTTACCTGCAAATTAACACGTTATTTACAGCGGTATAATTCTTGCATATATGCGGTTGTTGTTTACATATAAACTTATTGGTCTCTTCCAGACCATATTAAAATTAATTAAAATTAAAATTAAAATTAAACATTATATAAAATTAAATGAAGAAAAAAATGATGGTTCAATTATTATCTCGATATTTAAAAATATAAATATTGGGCTATTATATAAATCACTATAAGGAGATCAATTACAATTAAATTTAAAAAAAAATATATGAACAAATTCATCCAATTTGTTTGTGTAAAAAATATAAAATGGGTTATCTGAAATGCTGCTTGAAAAATAAATATTAAAATTAAAATTTAAATAAATTAATTTTAAAATTAAAGATTTTTCCTTTTATGTTTCCCATTTAAAATACCATAGTAAAATTAATTACAATTAAAATTTAACGAACAAATTATTCTAATAAATCCTTATATATAACCAACCATAAAATAACTGTTTTGTATGATTATTTTATATGAAAAAATCGAATTTGTAATTAATGTGTAATTTTAATTGTAATTAATTTTTATCTGGTTCCCTTTAGATCCCAATTGTTGTATTTTAAACAAATCCTCAAATATAATTTACAGGCGTGCATTTCACACCAACTACGTCCTATTAGGATTTTAAAGAAAGGATTAATTTGACTTTTAAAAAGATTAATTGAAATAAAAGAAAGGTTAATTTGAAATTAAAAAGATTAATTTGAAGTTGAAAAGAGTTAAATTGAAATTAACGTGTTCATTTGGAATTAAAAAAGGTTCATTTGAAGTTAAAATATTTATTTTGCATTTAAAAAATAATTAATTTGAAGTTAAAAATAGTCAATTTGAATTTGTAAAAGGTTAATTTGAAATTAAAAAGGGTTAATTTGAATTTAAAAGTTTAAAGAGAAAAAGCGTCAATTGTACGGAAAAACCTATATATAAAATTCGTTCCCATGTTCAAAAATGTTGGGAATCATTTTTTTGTATCTGTGAATAAAATAAGTGTAATTGGGTCTTCCTAAGTTGAAAACAGTTGGTAATAAAAAATGAAACAATAGTTTAGGTATTCTAAACATGACACTTCATGTTCCAAAATGTGGAAAATAAGTCCAAACATAAAATAGGTGAAAAAATTAGGAAAATTTATACTTTTGTTAACCGTTAACAATAATTTATAAATAGAAAGGTTTATATTATTTTGCAGTGTATACAACTATTTATTTCATTTATATATTTAACTTTATTCTGTTGCGATTATTTTTTTACAAAGGTTCGCAACAGCAGAGGTTATATCCTCGGGGTGCCTATTTTTATAAAAAAAACGTGTAAGTGTGGCCCTGCATTCGAACCCGGGACCTTTACCTTACAGTCATGAGCGCCGTGTCAAAGCCTAAAGCCAGAAACACACTTACCCGATGCTACGCCATGCGACGTTACCCGATGCTACTCGACGCAAATCCAAACTCCGATTTTCTATAAGGTTGCATTACCACCGTGCACATCTACCCGCTGCTATGCCACGCTAACCTACCCGACGCACTGCGATCCCCGATGTCCAGATTTTCGTCGGGTCGCATCGAGTACAGTCGAAGACAAAAGAATCGGACACTCATATTTTTATTCAAACTACATGTATTATTGTTGTTATATTAATTACAACATACTTATTTTAATAGAAACCAAATTAACTGTGATGAAAAATTAATTAGTTTTTGTTTAAAAAATTAATTTTAATGGTTTGGTACAATATTAATCAAAACATCGGAATACGATTTTTTGATATAATGAATTTAATTAACAATTTATTGTACTCGCTTCGGCGGTACATATACTAAAATTGGAACAATTTATTACACGGTTTTGCTCATAAAATTTCATTAACAATTTATTTCATAGTTTTGGTCGTAAAATTACACCATTTTCTAATGGCGGATAGCATCAGATGAGTGTCCTGTCATATTTTTTGTAGTTTATTTCAAACTAAGTACATGTAATTTTGTCCTTATAGTAATTACAACATGTTATTTTAATGTAAACCAAATTAAACGAGATCAGAAATACATAAGTTTTTATAAACATTGTTTAATTAGATGGTTAGGAGTAACTTTATTTAAAACAATTAAGTTTTACAAACAATTTATTAGATGGTTGTGCTCATAAAATTTAACAAACAATTTATTACAAGTTTTGCTCAAAATAGTGCATTAAGAACAAAAGATGCGTTGCGATTGTGATAGTGATTATTGTGATAAACGCTGTGGACTGTACGCGACGTGTGCTTGCGTCGAATAGATTGCACACCCCACAAAAACGTGGCAAGGCGTCGGGTAGCATCGGATAGCGTCGCATGGCGTAGCATCGGGTAAGTGTGTTCCCGGCTTAAACCGTCGTGGCCACCGACGCTCCGTCAGGTGTTATTATTATTTTTTTAAGTGTGGTCTCACTTAAATTTTTTTTAAATCCTTCTATCCCGGATTTTAATTTCAGAACAGGACACTCATATTTTTTGTAGTTTATTTTTATTTGTAGTGTTCCTGGCTTTAACCGTTGCTGCCACCGACGCCTCCTGTTACTATGTTCTCACCACCTTCCGGCAGACAGAGTATCCATGCCGTATTGTTTTTTTATTGAGTACATTTATGTTCACATTATTATAATATCATGTACAAATTTAATAAACTTTATTATTGTTATTATTTTTTATGTTCAAAAATATTATATAAAAAGTCAGCACAGTGTTGTTGTTGTTCATATCATGTTTATATCAGTGTAACAATTTAATACTCACTAACCTCATCCTATAACTAATTACATTGAATTTACTCTTGCTGACGAAATGACATTTCACAGATGAATGGCCTTCTCTTCAGACTATATGATCATAGATTTCGTGATTCATCGTCGTCCACCTTTCATAAACCCCTTTGTATTTAGAGGTGGATCGGGCATGATTTCAATTCAACCACACTAAAAAGCCAAAATATATTTCCCAACTCATTAAAAATTCAGCTTAATAAAGGGCCTGTAGTCAAATAAAACGAGTAGTTTTTCATTTTGCCCCTACGTAATATTCAAGAATAAAAGGCGTAAATGTTAATACAGTTCATTTGAATAAAAAGGTAATTCATTCAGGAGGGCGTGAATTATCCAAATTTGTTGAAATCACGCTATGATGATAAGAGATTGTGGCAATAATGGATCCTCTCCCCTTTTCCTTGCGGACGGAGCCTGAATATATACACATTAATGAATAATTGACGATCTTACATCATTGCCACTTATGATATAATCGGTGATAATGACGCTCATATAAATTTTAAAATATTATGTTTCGTGTCCTTTTTTTATTTTATTTATTTACTTTTTAAGGCACAGTTGCTCAAACCTAAAGTACCTTGTCTACTTAATGTAACAGTGACGAAATCGTTATATTTTACAAAAAAGAGGAATATAAGAGAAAACCCGTAAAACCCTGGCAAACGATCCATTTTCATGAAAGCAAGGTAAATAGGTTTGAAGTTTTCAGTTTTAAGTTATTTCCTGTCGCTTCCGTTTCCGGTTGAAAACAAAGCTTTCAGCCTTAGGGAGTTCAACCTCGCCATGGTAATATTTTCTGATTAGATTCAAGTTATAAAACTCTTAATTTTCTCTTCCCCCTGCCACTTTTTAACAGGAGCCGAAAGTAATTCGCGTAATAAATGCGATTATTTTTTTAAATCCCAATCCCACCAACTGATAGGACTTTTAGTCCAACGAAATAAGCTCCCTCGACCTAATTTTGTAATCTTACAGAAAATTATTTGACAAGGTTGTCACTGTTGTCCTACAAGGGTAATATTTAAGTATTAAAACTTCGTGGCCCTCTGTGTTTATTTATGTAACACTACAAAAATTAGGGAAACACTTTTTAAAATAGGATTATGCATTTCAGAACAGGCGTTAAAGTAAATAATGCTTTAATCTATTTCGTTAAACTTTCTTATACTTTCAAATAAAACTAGTCTTCTAATAATAATTTAGTAAAACAGGCTATGGATATCAAAATATTTCAAAACTTTAAAACAAACCTAATCCCACTTATTAGAAAATACCGATTTTACTCAATTTGTTGATGTCTCTTAAATTTATTGTTTATATTATATTTATTATACGTGATGTTAAGGCTTAAGAATACATTTAAAGCTTATACAGATTTTATATAGTATATCATACCATTTCTTAAGTTTTATAATAAATCCATTTAAGAAAGGGTTAATATGAAGCTAAAAATGTATAATTTGAATTCAATTAATTGTCTATAACTTTTAACTGTTATTAATTTTTATATGCTATTGTATATAAAAACCCATTTATATTTGTAAAATATTCTGAAATTAAAACAAGAATCCTTTATATTTTTTATTTAATTTTACGTAACATTTGATTGTAATTAATTTTTCATATAGTCTTCCAACAGTCCAATTAATTTAATATAAAAAATGAAAATATTTTCAATTTACTTCATATATTTCAATTAATTACGGTTTTTAGTTGAGATAAAAAACTCAGTGTCACGAATGAGATTCGAACCCACGACATTCGGCTAGATACGCCGCTACTCTACCACATGAGCTATCGTGACTTCGATCCACTCGGACACCAACTTCTCCTCATTTTTGCCATTTTTCAAATTTCGTGTAATCTATATGATTCTCGGCGAAAAATAAAATGGTCACGAAGAGCTTTAGTGAAGTGTAATTAATTTTAACTTATTAAATTCACTAGTTTTCGTGGTCCGCTTGACCAATTAATATAATTCAATTAATTAAGGTTTTTAGTTATGATAAAAATAGCAAAAAGGAGGAAATTCAATGGTTGGGTTGAGATGGGAAGTTAGTGTCCGAGTGGATCAAAGTCACGATAGCTCAAGTAGGAGAGTAGCGGCGTATCTAGCCGAAGGTCGTGGGTTCGAATCCCGCTCGTGACACTGACTTTTTTATCTCAACCAAAAACCTTAATTAATTGAAAGATATTAATTGTCAAGCGGACCACGAAAACTAGTGAATTGACTTTATATGTTTATTTTTCACGCCAACACCTACCCTTTAGAAAAAGAGTTAATTTGAGGTTAAAAATGTATAATTTGAATCCAATTAATTTTTTGTCACTTTAATTTTAATTGCTATTATTTTTGTGTCGTATTTTATCAAAAATCTATTTATATTTCTAAAATATTCTCTAATTAAAAGAAGATTCTATTACTTTTTTTAATATTATATAATTGTGATGGCAATTAATTTTCCATAGGTTCTTTCTACAGTCCAATTATTCAACATTTTAAAAAAATTGCACATGTACAGTAAATTTCCTTTATGTGTTTACATTGGGCTAGTGCAAAAATAATGCAGGTTTTGAAAAGGCAGCCAAAACTATTTTTAATTTTTATAAAATAAAAAAATTATATTGGAATATTTTCCACCACAATCTATACATTTTTGACAGCTTGTAATAAGCGCTTTTATTCCGCTGATATAAAAATCTTAATGCCGACTCACAATAACGTCTTGGAAGGCGTTTTTGGCTTCACCGCGTTCTCTAAAAATTTTATCCGAATTTCCAGGTTTGACCGAACTTTTTCTCATTGTTACATGTCTGATTGTTACGTGTCCGATACAGGAACCGAAACTTTGTCGGATTCAGAAAAACTTCACTGTTTACGTTACTTTCTCCGCACCCCGCCTTTAAAATTAATAATGGGCTGGCGCAAAAATAATGTAGCTTTTGAAAAGGCAGTCAAAACTATTATTACTTTTTATACATTAAAAAAAATTATTCGAAATATTTTCCCTCACAATCTACATACCTTTCCCAACATGCAATTGAGCTTACATAAAAATCCGCTGACATAAAAATCGTTATTTCGACTCTATATCCTTCAAGAAGTAATCAAAATGCCTCGAAAAGCGGAGTCTGTAGGCGAGAGGTCGGGTGAATATAGAGGGTGCATTTCATATCCTAAGTCCTTAAGTTTCCGCAGCATTGGCATTGCGACATGTGGCTTGGTGTTATCGTGAAGCAGAATCGGCCCCTTCCGGTTTACCAGTGCTGGACATAGACGTTGCAATTTCCCGTGCATTTTGCCAATTTCTTTCTTGGCAGTATTTCTCTACTGTGATATGTTCACCATAATTCAGGAAATTGTAGAGAACAACCCCAGCAGTACACCACCAAACAGTCACTATAACTAAGTTCATAACTAAGTTACAACTACAGAGAATTACGACGACTTATTGTTTACTTAGCTTACCTAGTTTCTAATTTCTAACGAAGTATACTTAATTTCATTTATATCTCGTTTTCCTTTCAAACTTAAAATATCAACGTATTAAATTCCTTCAATTGACTGAACAATTTAATTTGTATAAACCGCATTGATAGTGAAAATGTAGCAAAATTAAATGCTGTGTTCAAAGGATGGAGAAATATTTCGCTCGCATGCAAGCTGTTTACGATATTGCAACGAAATAAAATCACGACAATTTGCCACTTTATTTGTCTCGGTTGGACGAGATGAAATGTTTGGTTGGAAAAGTTGACGCAGGTCTGCATTCTCCGAAGGCGAAGCCTGGTCGAGAGGTTCAATCCTCTTCGATGTCTAATAAACGGAAACTTCCCAGCATTAATATAAATATATTTTCTGGGAATTTCCACGTTTGACCAAACTTTTTCCCATTGTTACATGTCTGATTGTTACGTGTCCGATACAGGAACCGAAACCTTGTCGGATTCAGAAAAACTTCACTGTTTACGTTACTTTCTCCGCACCCCGCCTTTAAAATTAATAATGGACTGGAGCAAAAATAATGTAGTTTTTGAAAAGGCAGTCAAAACTATTTTTACTTTTTATACAATAAAAAAATTATTCGAAATATTTTCCCTCACAATCTACATACCTTTGCCAACGTGCAATAAGCGCTTTTATTAAGCTTACATAAAAATCCGCTGACATAAGAATCGTTATTTCGACTCTATATCCCTCAAAAAGTAATCCAAATGACTAAAAAGGTCTGTAGGCAAGAGGTTGGGTGAATATGGAGGGTGCGGTATGGTTTCGTATCGTAAGTCCTTAAGTTTACGCAGTGTCGGCATTGCGATATGCGCTCAGGAGTTATCGCGAAGAAGAATCGGCCCCCAAATAAATAAAATAAGGACGTTCGTACGTCTTGTCGACTCACGATAGTGAAGATGAAACTATAAATTGATGCTTATCTTGATTGGAGTCTTGGAGCCACTCGCAGGACGAAGTCAAAGGTGCGTTCGTTCGTACCCGTCGGAAACAGGGAGCCACTGATTGGAGACAGCTGATGTACGTTCGTTCGTACAGGAAGAAGAGCAGGGACCGACTCACTGAAGACAGCTGCTGTACGTTCGTGCGTACAGGTCGAAGACCAGGGAGCGACTGGCCGAAGATAAGCTGATGTACGTTCGTGCGTCACGTCGAAGACCAGGGAGCGACTGGCCGAAGATAAGCTGATGTACGTTCGTGTCACGTTGAAATACAGGGAGCGACTGGCTGAAGACAGCTGTCGTACATTCGTGCGTACGGGTCGAGAACCAGGGAGTGACTCACTGAAGACAGCTTAAGGACGTTCGTGCGTAGAGGTCGAAGCCCAGGGAGCGACTGACCGAATACAGCTGATGTACGTTCGTGCGTACAGGCTGAAACCCAGGGAGTGACTGATTGGAGACAGCTGATCTACGTTCATGCGTACAGGTCGAGAACCAGGGAGTGACTCACTGAAGACAGCTTAAGGACGTTCGTGCGTACAGGTCGAAGCCCAGGGAGTGACTGATTGGAGACAGCTGATCTACGTTCATGCGTACACGTCGAGAACAAGGGAGTGACTCGTACAGAATCCATTTCTCATCGCATATGATGATTCGATTGGGATCATTTTGGTGGTGCGATAGAAGAGACGTGCAAATTTTAAAGCGTAGATTTCATTGGGCTACGGTTAGTTCGTGCGGTACCCACATTCAGAGCTTCTATTTACCAATTGCTCCAGGTGGCTAACGACGGTTGAGTGGTCAACACTAAGCTCTTCCGCCATTTTTTTGTTGTCTTAGGTGAATTGTCTTCAATCAACGTTTCGATTTGGTCGTCGTCCACAACGGAAGGGCTACCGTGACTTCCCTTACTTCAAGATCGAAATCGCCAAGACGAGATCTCTGAAATGGCTGCACCGTGCATTCGCTAATGCTTCCCTCCCCCCAAACTGTATTGATGTTACATGCGGTTAGGGCCGCACTTCGCCCAAGTTTACATTCGTACAAAATAAATTTGACAAAATCTAGTTTGGACATATTTAATTTCGCAGGTACTCACTCTTATAAAATTAAAAATTAACTAAAATGTTTGTATAAAAGATAACACTTAAAAGTATTTATTATAGTCCATAAAATAGTTTTGAGAATTTAGCTTTGTTTACATGACAAGCACCTGTTAAAATAAAACAAATTTTCAAAACCTGCATTAATTTTGCACCAACCCTATATTTAATATATTACAATTAATTAAGGTTTTTAGTTGAGATAAAAAAGTCAATGGCACGAGCGGGATTCGAACCCACGATCTTCGGCTAGATACACTTGAGCTATCGTGACCTCGATCCACTCGGACACTAACTTCCCATCTCAACCACACCTTTTGAATTTTCCCTCCTTTTTGCCATTTTTCAAATGNGGAACACGAAATTAGTGAACCTATATTTAATACGCAAACACTCTTGACCGACATATGGTCTTGAAGAAAACTGCAAATTCAGTTGTTACTGCCAAACTTTCCTCCTTTTTGAAGATCATCATCAGGACAAAACAACCTTAGAATGTCTACACATTGACATATTTAAGTTTTTACGGACGATCTCAAATTTCTTGAATACCGACTCAGTCCTAACATTGCTAAGGATTTTAACAGTATTCGTATTTCATATGAATTGCTACGTGTTTTAATCCTTAAGAAAATAAATTAATTTGAAGTTAAAAAGGATTAATTCAAAAGTTACAAAAGGCTAATTTGAAATTTAAAAAGATTAATTTGAAATTAAAAAATGTTAACATGAAATAAAAATGTTTAATTCGAATTTAAAATAGTTAATTTAAAATTAAAAGGGTTAATTGGTTGCAAACATGGTTAATTTCAAAGTACAAAAAACTAATTAGACCGTTAGAAAGCTATGTTTGTTTTCAATTGTTAGCAGAGTTTATGAGAAAAAAATAAACATTTCATTAAAAAAAATCTTACACTTCCTTATATATCGACACCAAGGAGCACCAACATGCAGTCAAGTCAGACATATACGACTATACTTAAACACCCGTTCAACGTGTAATCTTTACACAATATTCAGGAGACAACAAGTAAACAGAAGACATGGACAACCACGAAGAATTTTATTACCAATATCTTTTAGCTCGTCAAAGCTTAACTAAAGCTCTGCAAGTCATTACTGCAACCGCTTTGCAATACTAACTACATACGGTGTAGAACTGTGGGGTTTTGCCATGACATCTAATATCCTCCGCATCCAATCAATTCAATTGAACATATTCAGATAAATTGACCAAACTCCTTGCTACGCTACTAAACAATCCAATTGGATCGTTTCTTTTAACCATTGTCATCTTTGTGTACTGCTGTATCAATGTTGTTACTGGCAGAAAAATCATACACGTATTTGCGATATGTATTTTATAGTTATAGGATAAAATTAGTTTTTTATTTCAAAAAATGTTTATTTTTAATATAAACAAGTGATTTATCAGCTAATATAATTTATTAAAAAACGTAAAGTTGTTTTCATTCAACGGCGCAAATGACCACACTTCTCCAACTCTCACAGGTCTTAAGGGTTTAGTATACTGGATGCCCACTTTTTTAAAACAATTTTTCAAATCTCTTCATACAGACAACATATAAATAAACATCCAAAATATACTATTTTATGATTATTCAGAAATAGTGAGATGCAGTCTGGTGTGATGTAGGTTTCAGAAAAACATTTTCTTTATCGTCCCAACAGCACTTTATTGAGCTCAACACAACACCCAAGAATGGCAAAATTACGCAGAAAACAAACACTATGAGCCCTGAAGATGATCTCAATAAAGATCGAAACGTTGGCACGATAAAGAAAATGTTTTTCTGAAATGTGTGGTGCTTAGTGACCGTTAATCGATAATTATTCAGAAATCGTGCCAGACCGCATCTCACGATTTCTGAATAATTAGTTTTTCTGAAACCTACATCACACCAGACTGCATCTCACGATTTCTGAATAATCTTCGACAAACTCTCACTAATCACCAAACAATACTATTTTAATTTTTAATTTCAATTTTACAATCATGTTCACCTGTGTGCCAAAAATGGTAATGTAAGAAATTATGGGAATTGATTTATCTCCAAAAATGGGCGAGAAATTTATACTTACATGGTTTGTGGCATGGTTACTTTTTTCATATTAAAACTTTTTCATAATATACTCTCAATTTATTCGGCATATTCTTTTCGTTTTTTATTATTAACAGCATATTGTACAAAGCAAATAAGAAAAAAATGTTTTACGTGATGATTCTTTCCATTGTTCTGCGTAAATTTGAACATTAACCGTAGTTTCGAAGAAATTGGCATTATTTAATCATTTAATAATTAGTCCATGCATTTACTGACCACTGAGATTGATGATCAACATCAATTTCCATTTTGACTAAACAATTGGTCAGATACTCAAACACACATACAATGAAATACATATGTATACAATGTTATTCCAGAATTTATATACATACGTCATTTCTGTCATTGACACTAGAATATTATTGTACTACATGTTAGGAGTTCAAATCCATTTCCTATAAATCTAGGTAATTATGAAACATAGATTGTGTTGACAAATTGATTGTAAACTTATGTTTAGTAACTTAATTATTTGCTATGGATGACTTTCTCTCTTTCTAGCCTATTCCTTTAAACCGGCTCTGTTTTCAGGAACGAGATTTTATTTGACTTTGCAATAGGGCTGCCTGTGTTTTATAATTGTGCAACGCAGTCAATTCGCGAACGTTGAACCACCAGCCCGAGAATGAAAATTTCCTGCCTTCTGACAAAAAATTTGCGTCCCGTTGTTTCAAACAGAGTTTTTCCTATCCGGTAAACAACATTTATGGAATTATTTATGGCGAAGTTACTCTCTCCGAAGTGCTTGACGGACGTTTCACTACAATCATTCAATATATAGATTTCATTCACAGGTATATTAAGGGGGGGAAGGAAATGAAACAATTTGAAACGGGCGTTTTGAGAATAATTGAGTAGCTTGACAATAAGAAGCCTGTTTTGAAAACAAATTAATATTGTCTTTTTCCACGATCATTTTTTATTTACAATAAAATATTCTGACGCCATGTCGTCGGAGGAAAACATGCTCATGGAAATCAAACGATCTTTCCAAACGTTTGTTTCTGTACACTTAGATTTAGATTAATCATCGACATGATCATTCATCTCAGCTGTGACAAACAGAACTTCTCGGAATATAGAAACGAAAAACAGTTTTACGGGAACAGAAATTACTTCGAATTTTCATTTCTTATCAACAGTAGCGTTTCCTAGCATATACGGGGTGTCAACGTACTTCTGTACCCGATTTACATAGAAACTATTCAACTTAAAAAAAAAAAACTTAATTTATGTCTAAACAAGCAAAACTAGTCAATTACTAATAAAAATGTCAAGTAATTAAATTTTTATGGACGGAACTAATGTTTTTCTTATTGTATTTTCTCCATAAATCAATTACTTCCTTGCGCCTATTGATAAACAAATGGATAAATTCAGTGCTCCACCTAGACCGTCACAATTCTCTGATTGGTACTACTAAAAATGTTTCGAATATCAGTTCCTGGTTATTTAACATTTATTCCAGTTGTAAGTGCAAGCTTCAACGCAATTATTGGATCAATATTCAGACAAGGTCAACTTCCACTGACGGTTAAAATTGGCTGTGATTTTACTTCTTAAATTTACCCTTATTAGCTGCCATTGGATTGTTCCGACCGAATAATGAATAGATTTTTTCATTTGTCATCCAAAGCATCATGGTTTATTTATTAAACATGTTTATATTAAGCACGATAAATTAGTGTTGAGTTTTTTCTAAATCGTAGTTAGATATTATAATGACAATAGGTTAAAAAAAAACAAAATTCCTACCTAAAACTCGTTTTAAATTAACAATAAATATAAAAAATATATGTGGTGTTTAGTGGCCGTTAGCCAATGATTAATTGGAGATCGTGAGATGCGTTCTGATGTGCCGTACGTTTTAGAAAAATTTACGTTTTGTTAAATGTAAACTATGTTTGTAAATCCCAGGCCCTGAAGATGATCTCAATAAAGAGCGAAACGTTGGCACGATAAAGAAAATGTCTTTCTGAAACCTACACTACACCAGACTGCATCTCACGATATCTGAATAATTATCGATTAACGGTCACTAATATCTTCACGTTTTAGAAAAACATTTTCTTTATCGTGCCAACGTTTCGATCTTTATTGAGATCATCTTCAGGGCCTGAGATTCATAAATAATGTTTAAATTTTACAAACACATGTAGGATGTGGAATAAAAACGCTAATATTATCAATAAAATTCAATATTGATAACATATATCATCATCACATCACACAAAACATATAATATAACATATAAAACAATCCTCACTTTCCACACATCGAACATCTCTACATAGTCTAATTCTTCAACAATTTCGCTTTCCGTTCACTAATTATCCCAATCTATATATTCCTGAAATGATAATCAGGCTGAACTATTTTTCATTTCTTCTTTCATTCATTCAACATTTTTCTCATTGTCGACTCCTCTTATAAAAATGTCTTTCTATCCCGACTTCCTTCCCCACCCTTTCAAATTCCAACGTGTATAAACATAAAACATCAATATCTCACTGGCACTCTCAACACGACACACAAGAATGACACATCTACACGGATAACAAACACTTTGAGTAAGTACAATTACTTTGATTGAACATAAAATTTCTAGCATTGTATAAATTCAATTTTTTTTCTTTTTCTTATTTTTTTCTTCCACATCCCACATGTATTTGTAAAATTTAAACAATGTTTATAAATCCCAGTCCCTGAAGATGATGTCAATAAAGATCGAAACGTTAACACGATAAAGAAAATGTTTTTCTAAAACCTACGTCACACCAGACCGCATCTCATGATCTCCAAATAATAAAAAAATATAATCGTATAATTAATTAATTTACCTTAATTAATTGTAATATATTAATTGGTCAAGCGGATCACGAAATTAGTGAATATAATAATATAATTTAAACTTCGTTATTATTAATAATTTATTAATTTTCTTGTAAAACAGCACTTCGTATTTTCCAATAATTTTTGTTTCTGTATAAGTCAATTTCCGATTTGGGCAAAGCAAGAGGAAAATGATCAACTGATTGATTTTATATTGTGACGGCGATGTAATTCAATTGGCATCATGACCTCCGAATAGGTCGCCCTAATGTGACATCGGTACACCAAGCCCTTTGTACTGTGCTGAAACATGCGTATATTAGCATTTAATCGGTTCCTAACCGAACCAATGGTGTTGGGCCATCTTTAGCCGTGTCGATATAACGACCCTACCAAACAGTGTATATTCTACTGATTACATTAACATTTCAAAATCTTTGTCCTTAAATTGACACAATTTTCAGATGCACATAGCTGAACTCGTTAGAAATTCGACGTTCTATGATCACAGATCGGACTAAGGACACTCTCTCTCTCTCTCTTTCTTTCTGTCTGTGTTTTTCTCTTTTTCTTTGTCTTGGCTTTGTCTCATTTGTATCTGTATATTTGCCCCTCTCTCTCTCTCTCTCTCCCTCTCGCTCTCTCTCTCTCTCTCTTTCTTTCTCTCCCACTCAATCTCTTACTCACTCTCTTTCTCTCTCTCTTGTTCTCCCTATCTTTCTCTTTTTCTTTTTTTTTAAATATCTATGTTTTCTTTTATTCTTTGGTTTTGCGCCATTTCTTCCGCAGTATGTTTCTCCCTCACTATCACCATCTCTCTCATTTTACTCTTTGTCTTTCTCTTTTTCTTTATGTAAAATATCTGTTTTCTTTCATTTTTTGGTTTTGTCTTATTTCTTTCTCTGTATATTTCTCCCTCTCTCTCACTGTCTCTCTCTCCCTCTCTCTCTCTCAATCGCTCTCTTTCTTTCTGTCTGTGTTTTTCTCTTTTTCTTTTTATAAAATACTTATGTTTCTTTCATTTTTTGGCTTTGTCTCATTTGTATCTGTATATCTCTCTCTCGCCCTCTCTCACTCACTCTCTATCTCTCTCTGTCTTTCTCTTTTTCTTTTTTTTTAATATCTATGTTTTCTTTTATTTTTTGGATTTGTGTCATTTCTTTCTCTATATATTCCCTCCCCCCTCTCTCTTTCTCTCTCTCACTCTCACTCTCTCTCTCTCTCTCTCACTCTCACTCTCCCTCTCCCTCTCTCCCTCACTCACTCTCTACCTCTCCCTCACTCTGTGTCTGTCTTTCTCTTTTTCTTTTTTTTTAAATATCTATGTTTTCTTTTATTCTTTGGATTTGTGTCATTTATTTCTCTATATATTTCGTCCTCTCTCTCTCTCTCAATCTCTCTCTTCCTTTCTGTCTGTGTTTTTCTCTTTTTCTTTTTATAAAATACTTATGTTTCTTTCATTTTTTGGCTTTGCCTCATTTGTATCTGTATATCTCTCTCTCTCGCCCTCTCTCCCTCACTCACTCTCTATCTCTCTCTGTCTTTCTCTTTTTCTTTTTTTTAAATATCTATGTTTTCTTTTATTTTTTGGATTTGTGTCATTTCTTTCTCTATATATTTCGTCCTCACTCACTCTCTCTCTCTCTCTCTCTCTCTCTCTCTCTCTCTCTCTCTCTTTCTCTCTCTCACTCTCACTCTCTCTCTCTCACTCTCCCTCTCCCTCTCCCTCACTCACTCTCTACCTCTCCCTCACTCTGTGTCTGTCTTTCTCTTTTTCTTTTTTTTGAAATATCTATGTTTTCTTTTATTCTTTGGATTTGTGTCATTTATTTCTCTATATATTTCGTCCTCTCTCTCTCTCTCTCTCTCTCTCTCTCTCTCTCTCTCTCTCTCTCTCTCTCTCTCTCTCTCTCTCACTCTCTCGCTCTCTCTCTCTCTCTTTTTTTAAATTGATTTAAATATATATTGCTCAGCAAAACGGGCCAATATGCATAATATAATGCTCTGTTAAATGTTACCCTTACATCACAAAAAATGTTTTATCTACGAATATTGAAACTTCTTGAAAACCGAGTAGAAATTATGTCCACAAGAAAATGTAGTTGGTTGTTGGATTTGTTTTTGTAACCCATATACGCCTGTTTCATTTTACCTTTAATAACTCGGTTAAGGTTCAAAGGTTGCCAAGAGTGGGATAATTTTACTAGGCGAATTTGCGTGAAATTAGCTTGTCTGACATTAAAACGACTGGGTAAGCGGCATAACAAACTAAAAATAAACGTTTCAAAACGAACTGTACATTTGTTTATAAGGTTAAGTATATTCTTTGTAATTACGCAAAACATTTATTAATTACTTGTATAATTATTTGTACTGATTACTTAAGCATAATAAATCTAATAAAAAGTATTGTTTTGATAAATACAAAGCAGAAAAACAATATTTATATTAGAAATAACATTAAAACAAGTTATTGGTACATTCAAAACATATTACACATAATTTTTGACCCAATTGATCCACATAGGTTTCTAAAAATTTAGGCTACACCTTTGAGTAATATGTGGAATAAATCACTCGGAATGTTCAATGATTGATAGGGCTTTTTCTTTTTATAAAATGATTAAAATGTACATTTATCTATATTAAGAGATGGTTTATTATGCAGATGCAATTTTTTATTTCCTTCAGCATTATTGACAACTGCAAAAATTGCGCATGATTAAAACGGAAGCTATCGTTAAAAGTAAAAACATGAGTGGTTCAAAGGGACACACCAGAAGTCATATGAATCATTTTCGAAAAACCTACCTTTAAACCTAAATTTAGGTTTTTTATCAAAGAGAGACCTAATGCAAGCTAAAAGACTGCCAATACCACAAAATTTCGAGAAAAAAATTGCGTTGTTGTTTTTTTGATAAATGAGTTTTTAGCATTTTTCTCCTAATAAGGCGCACAGTCTCTATCGGTTGAGAGATTTTGCAACATAAAAAAGTGTTTGGCTGACAGTGACCTTTGTACTCTTAAAGGTAGAATGAAACCAGAAGGATAATACTTCCTCTCGTCATATTCAGAATGACGCTTTATTCTGTTTTAGTATTTATGAATATGGGTCGACGAGTTTCGGCCTGAATTGTTTTAAAGCTGAATGGTGTCAGAAATGGCTGCCAGCGTACTGGGATATAATGTAAACGAACACAAGTGTCGGACCAAAAATTTCAATAATATCTCTCCCCTCTCCCTCTTTCTCACTCTCACTCTCTCACTCCGTTTTTCTTAATTCTTTTTTTCTTTGTACGTATATGTTTTCTTTCATGCTTTCTTTTTGTGCTATTTTTATCTCTGTCTTTTACTATTTTTTTCATTTATTTATTTTCCTGCTGCAAATTTCTCTCGGTTTCCCTTCCTCTCTATCTCCCTTTTCTGTATTTTCTTTTTCTGTTTGTAACTTTTAAAAATTATCTTTTTTTCATTCTTTCTTTTCGTGCCATTCTATTCTCTGTATTTCGTATGCGTTTCCATTTTTATTTAGATCTCTATTTTTCATATTCTCTCTCTCACTCTCTCTCTCTCTTTCTCTATTTTTATTTATATCTCTGTATGTTCTTTCACTATTTATTTTAGTTCACCTACTGACTAAAACCAATTCTGTTTTTCTAAGTACTTAGAAAAAACAACATTTTAATCGTTTTTGCAAAGATTGTACCTAAAATATTTTAAAAAGTTGAAACAAGATAACATTTTCTTACTCACTACCTAAGTGTAACAATTGTTTTACTACCTTCCTCTCATTATTTATTTATTTCTCTTTATGTTTAAGTTTTGATTTTTGCTATTTAGTTCTCTCTGTCTCTCTAACTCAACTTCTGCTTTTCTCGCCTTCATTGTTTTTCTTTCTCTCCTCCTCACACTCACTCCTCTCTCTCTCTCTCTCTCTCTCTCTCTCTCTCTCTCTCTCTCTCTCTTCCTCTCCCTCTCTCTCTTTCTCTTTCTCTTGTTCTTTCTGTTTGTGCATCTCTCTCTTTTTTCTTTAATTTTTTCTCTTTCTACATATATAAGCTATTACAACATCCCTATTTTAGATGCAGAAAATTTTTTATTTTATTAGATAATTATTTTGCATGTTTTCTTGTTATGCATTTTCTTTCACTGCTTCTCTTTATCTCTCTCCCTCTTATTCTCTCTCTCTCTCTCTCTCTCTCTCTCTCTTACTCTCTCTCTCTTTTTTTCTATTTTTATTTATATCTTTATATGTACTTTCGTTCTTTCTTTTTGCACTGTCGAACACAAAATATCAGAAATTTCATTCTAAACATATTTCAAATAATTATCCCAATATAATTGTAAAATTGAAAATCGTAACAGTACAAATAATTTGAACAATTCATTTGTTTGAATTTATACGCAAAGAATATTCAATTGAAGTCAAAATTGCTATAAAATTCAGTTAAATGTGGGAAGAAAGCTCTCGGCAGAACGGCTCAGTGTAACATAAGGGCTGTTAAATACCACAACCCTTTCTTAGTTTTCTCATGCGCGAAAACCGCATGCAATTCACCACAGTAGATCTCGAGTAGAAAGCGAACGTGTTTACTTTGGACCCGGGGATGTTTAACATACTACTTTCCCAGGCGTAATAAACAATAAATTAATTTATCCACTATCCACTTTTAAATAAACATAACACATAGGCAGATAATAATATTCCTTTTTTTACCTATTGCCATTAAATAATCAACGTCACAAATAATATAATAGCTAAGCAATACGTTAGATACTACAAAAAAACATACATAAAGAAATTTTTGTTTTATAATTCGTTTAACACAATGCCATAAACATTTGCTTTGAAATCAAAAATTAGTAGTTTAATTAAATTTATATATTTCATGCAATAACTAAATGTTCCAAGTAATTATTTACATTTGTGATATGATAACCAGATCACGTTAAATAGTAATACATCCATGATTGTTTTATTTTATTTATTTATATTTTCTAATCGTTGTGAAATTTCCATAACTTTAATTTGTTACATACTCACTAAGAAATATTCCACTGGGCCTAAGGAGTCGAAAACGAGATAGTATAAGTTCAACATCACCAGTATGTTATGAAATAAAAAGTTTATTATGCCAACCCTACACAACCGTTTGTACATTTTTAATCTTGTATCTCGAAATAATACAGTCTGAAAAAAAATGATTTTTAATCCTCTATCTCAACCTTTCTTTCCCATTCCTTTCTCAATCTCACTCTCTCTCTCTCTCTCTCTCTCTCTCCCTCTCTCTTTCTCCTATCTTTCTCTCTTTATCTTTCCCTCTTTCACTATTTCACTATAACTTTTTCTTTTTACTTTTCTCTCTGTCACTTTATCTTTCTGCTGTTATCCTTCTTCTTATTTTCCTTTTCTCTCTTCCTCTCGTTCTCTCTCTCTCTCACTCTTTCTCCCTCTTTTCCTCTTTCACTATGTCACTATAACTTTTCTTCTTTTTCTCATTACTTTTCTCACTGTCTCTTTATCTTTCTGCTATTACTCTTCTTCTTATTTTCCTTTTTCTCTCTCTCTTTCTCTTTCTTTCCCTTTTTCACTATTTATTTTTTTCTCTTTCTCTTTACGTTTCTCACTGTCTCTGTATCTTTCTGCTATTACTCTTCGTCTTATTTTCCTTTTTCTCTCTTCTTCTCGCTCTCTCTCTCTCTCTCTCTCTCTCTCTCTCTCTCTCTCTCTCTCTCTCTCTCTCTCTCTCCCTCCACTATCCATCTCATTTTCCCTTTCTCCCTCTCCCTTCCTCTACATATCTATATTTTTCTTCTTTCTTTTTAAACTTTTTTTGTCACACACACNTCTCTTTCTGTTTCATGCTTTTTCCCTCTCTAACAAACTCCCTCATCCTTTCTCACCCTCTCTCTTTCAATCTACCTATCTATATCTTCCTCTTTTTCTCTTTTCTTATTATTTTTCTATTCATACATCTACGTTTCATTCTTACTTTCTGTGCTGATTATGTCACTGTGTTTCTTTAGCTCTTTCTTTCTCACACCTCGCTCTCTCTCTCTCACCACTTTTCTATCTCTTACTCTCTTTTTATGTGCATTTCTATTTTTTTATTATATTTTCTCTCCCTCTCGGCTTCTTTCTTTTTCTCTATTTATCAGTGGTAACAACAAAATTATATCAGGGCTTTCCGCTCCAATCTAGAAGAAGGAATTCCTAGGCGTTGAAAACCTAAGTATTTACGTTTTCCACTATACGTTAATTAATGTTTCTGCCATTTCAAAATTTTTTGTTAAGTAAATTATTTCGACTGTTTGATGCCATTTTTATAATTTAACATTTATATTACAAGTTTCTTATTCTTCTTTTGGCCTTAGGGCAAATCTAAATGTTCATTTTAATAATAAATGGAAATTAAAAATTTCTTTTAAATCTTAAATCACCGTCGTAAAACCTATTTAACATTGTATTCCAATAATTGCGTTTTTTGGTAGCCCAAAAAACAATATTTCGATTCGAAGCAAAGAACCTATAGTTTCCACACCTTGCAACGTAATTAATCATATTTATTTTCCTTTATTATTACTGAGTGCCATTGTACAATCTATTTAATAAGAAGTATCATTCAAAGTTTTGTATAATATGCACATTTCAGTTAAATATTTATAAACAATTAAACAGTTAAATGAAAAAAAAACAACAATCGGTGAATTTTAGTTTACCATATGCATGTGTTGTTTATCAGATTCATTTGTTCATTTATAATTCAATCAGTGGAAGGTGTTCTTTAAAGTAATAGGGGATGAAAACGTGCGAAGCTGCACAAATAACTCAACCCGTTTGGCCTTATTTCCAGGTAAAATATTTATGTTCCAACATGCGTCAAGGTAGGAAGAAAGGATAAAAAAATGGAGCCTGATGATTGTTCCACATCCTGCTAATATGATGAAAACCTATTATTATTATATGAAACGAAAAATCAATGATGTTCCAATGTACGCAATAGGCATAGATATTGTAAATATGGCTCCGTAACGTGATGATCGGCTGTGATGGTGATTTTTCCAAAATATGCTTATAACTACGAACTTAGAACGGCAAACAAAGATCCATTGATTTTGAACGAGTTCTATGATTTTTAATTTAATGCACTTTCAAAAATGTTTCGAACGTGCAGATAATATGAATAAAATTTTGATCTGCCTTTCCATTTTTCATTTCTTTGGTTCAACTTGATGAAAAACATACTTTTAGGAACATACTTTTAAAAGTTTTTTTTTTTCTATTGAAGAAGTGGAATATGGCTAATATAAAACCATAACGAATTGTTAAATAGTGATATTTTGCTAGAAGAAAATTGTAAATATAAAAATTTATAAATTCAACTATTCGTCTAGAGACTAATTTCCTTACTCAATGGTACTTACTGAAGAAGCATTAAACCAACTTTCACCATTCTTGTCTTTAAGCCGATCATGTTTGCTATCTCTGTTCGCCTTTTGTATTTATCATACCTAATTAACTGTTTATATTTAAATACAATGATTTATTATTCGTTTACTAAACAAAAGTACAATAAAACGGCAAGTATGAAAGATACATTTGTTTATCAGCGTATTCCTTTAATTATGATGTGCAACGATTTTTGCCAATTAGATTTAAACATTGTTTCGTCGCCATGACAATGTCTTTAGGGAAAAGCCCCATTTCACTGTTTAAAATCCAATGCAAACAAAGAAACAATGGTGGAAAAACTCGTTAACTCTTGAGTGAAATCCCATTTAAAGACTTCGTTCACATCATTTAAAACGCTGGCGAACGTAAAACAGCAAACTATTTGACCTTAACGACCAAATACGAATAAAATCGTTGGATGGAACAAAATACCATCAAATAAAACCGGTATAAGAAACCCTATTTTTTTATAGTTTTTATTTTACATTATTGCGCATTATACAAAGTGAAGAAAAGAAAGATTAACATTTCAAACACTTTACGCACTCCATAAAAACAAAGAAATCGGTTGTCTTTAAATTTGTCTCGCTAATGTTCACCTACTGACGAAAAACAATTCTGTTATTATAATTACTTAGAAAAATCGATGCTTTAAGTGATCCTTTTTGCTGAGATGTACCAAAAAGTATATTTTAAAAAGTTGAAACAAGATAATTTTTTTTCTTTCTGATTACCTATGTGTACAATTGTTTTCCTCTCTCCCTATCATTATTTATTTATTTCTCTTTATGTTCAAGTTTTCTTTTTTGCTATCTTGTTCTCTCTGTCTCTATTAACTTTTACGCTTTCATTCTCTCTCTCTCTCTCTCTCTCTCCCTCTTTCTGTTTGTCCATCTATCTCTTCTTTCTTTAATTTTTTCTCTTTCTACATATATCAGCTATTACAACATGCCTATTCTTGGTTCAGAAATCTTTTTTTATTTTCTCTCCTATTTCTAAGTTTTTAATTTTTTTCATACAATTATTTTTCATTATTTCTTGTTATGCATTTCTTTCACTGGTTCTCTCTCTCTCTCTCTCTCTCTCTCTCTCTCTCAATATGATTTTTCTTATTTTTCACAATCTCTTTCTCCCCCTCCCCACTCCCTCTCTCCCGCTCTCTCTCTCTATCTCTTCTTTCTATCCGTATGATCGTAATTTCCAGTGCCTCATGCGTTTTACACCTCCAAGTTTGACAGTAGCAGGCTTAGACGCTCGAAACGTTTGGCGATCATTTCACTGCGGTCCCACCCTCATTCGTGAGTAATACCTTCACACAAAAATGAAACATTTACAACAGTGTGCACAGGTTACAGAAATGGTGATACATCGGTGTATTTGACATCACTCTATAAATATGTAACTACTTACTAATTTGTTGGTTTTGGTGGTTCTTATATTCCGTCACAAACCCACTTATATTAACCAAAAACATCAAAGCTAATAAATGGATTCATTCAATCAAGCATAACCTTGCTGAAGGAGCCTTAAAATATTTGTATGTTTCAAGTATTCAATTAAATTTTCGTTACAGTAACTGCCGTGTTTCAGTACTTTGAGACTCTTGGATTTGCCAGACTTTGTGGTGTGCGATACTTCACACTACACTATAATGTGTCTGAAAGTTACCTGTGCTTGAGGGCAGTCCCATGTGTAAGCCGAGTTTGGGCCTTTTCGCAATCGAATCATTACCGATAATGCCTTCTTTATTGTATGCATTTTTAAGTATTGATTTAAGTAGTTTAATTTTTGTTTGTCGCTGTTTACATTAGAATTATACGTTCTTTTTACTAAGAATAATCAGAGATCAGACGAAATCTTATATCATGGTACGCACTGATGAAAAATTACGGATATAAATAGTTTTCTGGATGAATTTTTGTTCACTTTGTGAATACATTTCTCATGTGTGTAAATGATGCGAGGTGGAAAGGACATGTCCATTGAGGGAACCCGGAGAAAGTGTTGCAGGTAGTATTTAAATTGTTGATGGGGGTTGGAACGGGTAAACTAAAAGGGACATTTCCTCAGTAACTACTGAACCATTTTTGATCAAATTCAGGACACATGATTCATTATTATTACACTTACTTTCAACACCAGCTTTTGTGAAACTTTTCGCCTGAAAAAATCTACCGCAAGAAAACTTTCGAACTTATTTTTCTAATATTTAAGAATTTATTTCCCCAATTGTAATTGTTATTTTCGGAAAAGCTCTCATGGAAGTGTTTGAAGATCTTTTATGTTACCGCATAAAAAATTTGAAACGCACGTCTTAAATGGGTTGGCAGATTTTCTCCATTTTGCATCAAAAAATCTTACTTTTCAGGGCGGCTGTTTTTCCGACGTAGTTCCCCAAAAGTGACGTTTTTCGTTATTTCGCGTTTCCTATCGATTCTACTACGATAAACCTTTCCGAAATACAACGCTGCCTAATTGTGAACCTGTTTGCAATGTTATGGGTATTTTCTTGGTATTTTCCCCAATCTGGTACTGTGAAAATACGCCACGGAAAGAGGTAGTGGCCGGCGTTTATAGGAAATGGCGCTCGCTCCTGGAATAGGAATTCTTGATACAATAATTTTTTTAAATAATTTCCAGTTATCCTATTTTAAAAATTCTTGGACCACATTATCCAGGATAGGTTATAGTGTAGAGATTAGTGAGCGTTAATCGATAGTTATTCAGATATCGTGAGATGCGGTCGGGTGTGATGTAGGTTTCAGAAAAACATTTTCTTTATCGTGCCAACGTTTCGAACATTATTGAGATCATCTTCAGGGCCTGGGATTTACAAACAATGTTTACATTTAACAAATACATTTAGGATGTGAAAAAGTGAATTTATATAATGCAAAATATATTTTATATTCAAACAAAGTGTTTGTCTTCTGTGTAATTGTGCCATCCTTGTGTGTTGTGTTGAGAGTGCCAGTGAGATTTTGCTGTTTTACGTTTATATATGTTGGATTTTGAAGGGGTGGGGAAGGAAGTCGGTATATAAAAGATAATTTTGTGTAAGGCGTCGACTTCTTTGAAGTGAAAAAAGCCGACAAAGGGGAAAAATGTGTTGGTTCTGCCAGATTATCCTTTCAGGACTATATAGAAAGGGGATAAATAGGAAAAGGAAAGCTAAATTGTTTGAAAATTAGACTATGTGAAAAGTATTTGATGTGTGGAATGTAATGTAATGATATATGTATGTTCTCTGTATTGTATTTGATTAATGATATTGGCGTACCTGAAGATGATGTCAATAAAAGATAGAAACGTTGGCACGATAAAGAAAATGTTCTTCTGAAACCGACATCACACCCGACCGCATCTCACGATATCTGGATAGGTTATAGTTTTTTTAATCCAATAAAAAAATTTGGTTAGATTGACCCGTAACACTTTGTCCGGGTCCCCTTGAATGACGCAAATGACATTTTCTGCTAGGTAAGTTCTAGTGAAAATAACGCGCCGCCGTTAAATTGGACCGTTAAACGACCCTTATTTGAAAATGGTGGGCGAAGGGGTGCGTACCACCTACAAAAGCTTTCGGGGAAGACGGAGCTCAACGACAATGGGGACGGTCAAAAGACAAAAGAAGCCGACATAGGATTCCTCCGAGTTTCCCTCCTGAATTGGAAATCCTCTCAACTTCTATCTTGCCAATTCAATCTTAATTCTCATCAACATTGTTTTTTTATTCCTTGTCTCCCCTCGGAAAGAGCCGAAGACGTGGGGGGAGGGAAGAATACTAAGCAAAAAATAATTAGTCGTGAATTCATAAGTAAAAACAATTTCCGATTATGAATATTTAAAAAGAATATGTTATCCCGTCCCCTTGGGTTGCACCTGGTGCACATTTTCTTCACTTTCTTACGTTCCATGAATACTATATAAATAAATAAAGTCTTCACTTTGTTTAACAACGATTTAATAAGCTATAATAATTTAGCTTTCACAGTAATTATTTTGCAAACACGGCATTTTGATTATGGTGAAACACAATCTGTTACGTCTTAATCGCATTCTAAGAAAAAAAAATATTTCAGCTGCTGGGAAACTTTCGAGCAGAGTATTCTTGCAATAAAATTTAAAAGGCTGGTTAGAAAATAAACCAAACGAAAATAGTTGTTACGACCAATGGGGAAAAGGAAAACTTACCATTTGCAGGAAAAGGAATAAAATGGGTCGGGTAACGACCAGCATTTTAGAAAAAAATCGTTAAGAAAACCCAAAATAATATCGAAATACTGGAACAAGTATTGAAGGCTGAATTATTTTGAAAATGAAAAATTAAAACGTATCTCTTGTAAATTCCTGAGAAAGAATAATGTAGAAAAAATAACGTTTTAGATATCAACGTTAGAGTTTACTTGAACCGATTTAATTACACTCCAGTCGGGAATATTTATCATAGCCGGACAGAAAATCAACTTGTCCCGCCCTTCAGGCAGCTTTTGACAAGTACCGAATCAAAATGGCTGAAAAAAAGGAAAAAGAAATTCACCGCATAGCTCTTTACGGAAGGCTAAGAGCTACTGAAACTTTCAACGATCTCACACTATGCCAAGGTTTATCCGTAACGGTGAAGGGAGAAAAAGTGCTAGATGCCTATACTTGGGGTTACGGGTTATTACTCACATATCATATTATGAAAGTCTTCTACTATCCCCAAGAAGTTCTTGAAATTTTTATCTAAGAAGAATAAATTTTCTTCTATAAAATTAACACTTTTTAATTTTAAATTATTTGTTTTTAACTTCAAATTAAACTTTTTAAATTTCAAATTAACCAATTCTTTAAAAATTAAAACTTAGGAGAGTGTAGGAAATATAAGCATGTAAACCCTGTATATTTCCGATTTGTTTTTATTTATTTGACACAATTGGGCTTCGACGGCCATATAAAATTTAATTTAACTGCGTCATGTAGCCCTCCCATACTTGATGGTCATCCTCATCTCTCATCCTTACTTCAACCTCATCCTTCTCCTTATGTCCTTAACTTTCCGTATCCTCAGCTAAAATATCCTTTGTTTTCCATCCTTGGTGCCCCAGGGTTTAGGGAGGGTGAGGAGTGCCAGTCCACCTTCATAGCAGCCCCAAGTAGCGAATTACGCTATCCTCCGAAACAGAGCTATGCTAAAAAAATAAAATAAAACAGGGCCCGTACCTCAGAAAGGCCAGAATACTGGTGAGCTTATAGACATGCATGTTTCCCACTGGATGTTGCAATGTCTCATACATTGAAGTTCTTTAGCGTGCGCACCTGGTTCATAGGCCTTATCACACGTTTAGCTTCTCAAGTTCGGACCGACTCACCTTCGCTAACGATAGAAAGTGTGATCACAGTGAGGTTCGGTGTACAAGCTTACACATCATCCTGCAGCATTCTGCCGACATGTCGACTTCTCTCGCTTGCGCGAAGGGGTGGGTCAACATTGTGCACTGAACCATGTGCCACGCGTAAACGGGTACCCAGAGGGGCTGAAATGAATCAGCCGGTCTCCCAACGCTCTTATAGACATTCATTCCCAGTCTTACTCGACATCCTGAAAAGGACTTGAGGATCTTTTAAGACCATGCCTAGCCTCGAGGGCCATATCGGTACCCCGTGCGAGCAGGGGATCGTTTCTCAAGAGGGGAGACGACTCGATACGGTCGTATGTGCAATACCATAGATTTTCACGTAGAGCTTTGATAAAGGCTTTTCCCCGCTTGGCCCTTCTGGAGGGCTGGGTCGGCATACCGCCCGCCCAGTGTCGCAGCCGAAGTCCCGGTCCATAGAGAATGCAGCTCTATCGAAACCCCGAGTGGAGGCGCACGCTTAGCTTAGGCACTTCCGACAGATAGGCCGGCACCGGTTTTTTTGTTTAAGTGGAATACTAACCACTGTCCAGAGGGTAAGATATACCCCCTGGGCTACTCTCAAGAGTCTCACCACGTACCACTACGAGTCCGAGTAGTTCAGTAATTCTTGCATATAGGACTTGCATAGAGCTGTCCGCGAAGTGTAACTGATCTCACAGCCGACAGTTAATTGTGGCGAGGATCTTTTCAGAGTTTCGCCAAACTGTCTACTGATTTAGAATGCTTGCCGGGCAATCAAGGCAACAGTACCACTGGAAGTAATGGTAAATAGCGCATCGCCTATTTCTCACTTTTGATATGCCAATACCTCCAAAAGAATCGAGAACAATTTTTCAAAAATTCCCTGTCTGACCATATGTTCCTGTACCTTAGAGGTGCTTTAAATGTCTAAGATTTGGGCACAAGGCAGTAAGATGGAAGTAAGAAAAATCCTATTGCTCGTGTGACATACCAACACACGAAGTGAAACCATACCAGGAACCAGCACAGTGCATTCATTAATTGTCGGGAAAATCACCAAGACGAAAGCCATACATTTCTGCAGCTTGAGGAAAGAACACTCAACCATTCTTGTTGTAGTGAATGAAACGTCTGCCGAGTATGTGGAGAATATACCATACCTTGGGTTGATATTTGACTGTAAACTCCGATGTACACAGGACATAGATTACGCAGCAACCCAAACCAAATGTCCATAACATTACTAATTATTAAATAATTTTAAATGGGGAGCATTTAACGCTCGATGCTGACATTCTTACCAGTACGGGACGATATGCCGATAGAAAAGGAAGGTGAAACCCCCTCACACTAGATTAGTGTTCATGGCACTCAGAGAAGAATGCAAAAATGCTACATTTCTATACACTAGTGGTTTGCCAGGGGGGGGGGTTTGACTGAAGGTAAAGGGATAGAATAGCGTCGACCTGCCTGAAGATTGGCCATACCTGTTTAATCAATGGACACCTCCTTATCGGCAAAGACCAAACGTTGCCCACTGAGTGACTACAAAACATATGTCTGACTCCGGTGGAAACAGTACATAGATTTATGTAGCAACGGTACAAGAATACAGGAAAAAGTGCAATATATCCTTCGACGACAAAGAAAACATTAGACCATTAACAGTAAATACTGAGAAAATTGAATATCAGAACTGGCTGCGGATATCATCCAGAAATCGAAAATCTTTGCCAATGAGATCCGAGGTTTGAGAGATGTATTCCTCGGTAATTTCTTGGACATAACGGACTGCAGTTACGTCAGTACTGTTATACCATTTAACTATTTAATACTTCTTGTAAAAAATCTTTCTCATTCTATAAATATAACCTACAGGATGAGAGAATAGATAATAGCCATAACAGATAATTTAATGAAAGCGGTGAAAAATTTTAACTGGAGGAAATTTTACGTTTTCATCCCGTTACATTATAACCGACAGTTGTTAGACGAAGACCGAAAACATATTTTTATCACAACCTCCGTTCGAACTAAGATGACCATTTAAATGTATGAAACCCTTGGAAGAATTTGTTCTTATCGTTTACACTCATAACGGCAGATTTCGCTGAGAGGGAGAGAAAAAATCTTCATTATAAGGTAAATGTATTATTTAGAAAAGCTGGAATCGTTAAAACGTTTTAATCCTTAAGGTTCGAAGCCTATTTTTGTTCTCTATCACAAGGAAAAGATTTCCATTTGTTTTATTACATACGTCATTTTTTTTTACAAATAACTGCAATAAACATATTATTATCGAATTATTCAAATTATAATTCGGCTTTAGTTTAAAATTAAATCTAGTAAACAGTAAACATGTTGGACTTTATCTAATTTCTCAACAGGTGACAATCAAAACAGACAATCAGTTAGTGATTAATTCAAAATTTTTTGTTTGTATAAGCAAAACAGAACTACACAAATGAAAATAATTAAAATTCAGAATACCGCTATAAGCTCTGTCATGATTTCCAGATATCAATTTACTTCGAGAATTTTTAGATAAATTTTCTTCAATTAATGCAAACAAGTAATTTTCAAAGTTCGCCTGGTAGCGGCGTTGGCAGCAATGGGCTTTGATTAGGCCACACAATTAAGGTAAACGTACCGGGATCGAATCCAGCGGCCCAAAATATACGTAAAAATAGGCCTTCCGTGGCTCCAACCTCATGGCTCCCTGGGGGTTGATATGTCCACAGTGGCAATTATTCTTTAAGATTTTGAAATTTCTATTAAAAAACAAAAAAGCATTACATACTGAAGGTCAATGACCCTTTAATATAAAAGTATAGTATTTAATGACTGTTAATTAATGATTATTTAAAGATCGTGACCAACATTTATGTATCCGCCATATCTATCATTATTTAAATAACTAAGAAAATCTCATCTAAAATTTACATAAGAACTTGAGTACTCGTAAAAGTTTATTTTCTCAGAGATTTCGTGATTTGCTTGTTTAAAGTTACTTAAGCTTAACTTAACAATTAATGAGTATCACAAGGCTTTTAATGTTCTTTCTATTGGTATAATCAATTTTACAGTAATATCAATATTTAATGAAATACAAAGGCATTATGGGAAAAAGTTCTGAAATGTACTAACCTGAAAAGTTAATATCTCGGATTTTGTACAGGTGAGATTTTTCCATTCAATTTGACATATCAGGATGATTACCTGAAATTCTGATGTTTGTTTACAAGACACTTTGGAGTTGAAAATCATATGAAATTCATTTTTTAAAACCTCTTAGTATATAAACTTCACGATTTTTCAATTTTCTGGTCTAATGTGATAGATAATTTTTTTGATTTTTTAAATACTGACAGACATGGCGCTTGGAGTAAATTTGCCCCTACTAAGGCGCTACATGTCCTTATGTTCTACCTATCTATTATCATCAGTGTGAACTTAACGGTTAGTTGTGAAAAACTTGATTTTTCGTTGCAATAAGTTTGAAAATAGTCATCACGATTTTTTTTAACTACAGAACTTCTGTTAAGAAATAATAAAAGTAGTACAAAGTAAACAAAAAAGCTCTTTAGTACAAAATTAAAGATAAAAAAGTTTGAGGGCAGCAAAATATATTAGGATCAGGCTTGCATTTTTCAAGAAGGTGTTTTTGAACATTTAATTTTTTCAATGTCCCACAAGTTTTGGATTGAATCTGGCACCTGTTTTTGTTCTGGGAACTCAAGTGAACCCTACACCTTTACACACTTCCTTATCCGTTAATCCAACCTGGCCGACAGGTATTTTACGGTATGAGTAAGATCACACTACTTTGTTCAGGGTTGGCACGGGCGTCCCTCAGGGCAGTTTCGTAGGCCCGCTACTGTATACTGTATATACTGCTGATATCCCCTAACACACTGCCATTTTTCTTCTAACTCCGACCTTCCAGACCATTCCTTTGAAAGGGTTCAAAAAATGACTAACATTAAACACAACACAGTCCCAAAATATAACCCTCGCTACATACAGTTTTTTATAACCTTACCCCTTCTACAGAAAACGTACCTAGGAATGTATATAGACAGACGGCTTCAACGGAATCGCGATATACACGAGTTAAAAGGCTAAACTGATCGATAATCATTAATTAAAATAGTATAAATATACAATCTCGAAAACAATTATAAATCAAACGTGTGGTATTTAGTGACCAATTAGTTTTCCAGTCCAATTTAGTTAATGGTCATTCGGAGATCGTGAGATGAGGTCTGGTGTGATGTAGGTTTTAGAATCAAACTTTGGACTATTTAGACTTTTGAATCCAATTTGAAATATAGGATCATCTCCTGAAGTATTGACGTCTGTGCACGGGAACTCTGTATAAATCTGTACTCCATGCCAATTTGATATGAAATCATCAATGTCTTGTGTTTAAAATGTGATTCTATGATAATCTTCTAGAATAATAGAAAAAAATCTTTTTATACAAAATAGCTGCGATTCAGAAAACTTTGGACGTATAATCATTCCGAAGAGGGATTGGTTACTTAAAATCTGCTGTTCTTTTTAAATTTTTTCGCCTGTACATGAAATCCATGGGTTTTGATTACAGTAATTAAATAACTGTGAGGTATTTACTAATGGTTAGTGGTCAATTAATGGGAGTAATCAAGAGGGACCGGAACACAGTGTTAACAGCCGAATAACAATTAGCCACCTCTGGCACTGCCTGTCAAATTGATAATATACCGTGAGAATATCCAGAGGAAATTTAATTTTAAGCCCCGACAGTCACGCAGAGCTCCCGGAGAATTCTCCTTTTCCGTATAATATTCCAAACAGTACATATAATGAATACTTAATGAATATGTGTTCGGGTTGCCGCGGCAAAGGGGCGGGAATGATGTAACCGCTTCGTTAAGATGTTCGCAGATGGCCCTCCCTCGTTATTAAACCAACACGCTCCTTATTGAAAATAACTGGAAATAAATGAGAAAGAATTAAAAGGTAAAGAGAAGAAATCCGAGAGAACGGTCGTACTTGAAGACTAATCTCATTTTATTTACCTTTGGTGATTTGAACATTTATTTAACATTCATTGCTCATAATAGACAACTCAAAGTTAAGAACAGGTAGCTCATTTGTAGGCGCAACTTTTCTGTAAGCTCCATATCTGTCAGTGTATACAGAACTAAGAAAATCTATTAAATAATCGTACCACTTTATATTCTAACTTATTTTTTTTTCTTAACCCTTCAATGGCACCGTGATTTCCATCAACGCTGCTGGCAAAGCATAACCCAGTTTGTAAAACTTAGTAAAAAAATTCCACACAAACTTTAATACTTTTTTCAATTTTTAAATTATACTTTAGAACGATAGGGTTGGAAAAATAAACAAAATTAACCAATTATAACGAACAAATAAATTGAAAAAAAACAAAAAAAACTGGACAAAGTAATTGAAAAACTACTGTTTTCAAAACATTAGGGGTATTGACGATGTTTGTAAGATGTTAACTCGTGTTAACTCGAATAGAGAAGTGTCCAGTAAGATCGTGAACGCCCCCTTCTTTTCTTAGCATGTTAAACGTTAATTTTTCCGCAATGCTGCGCGTGGCGATTGGCGGAACCAAAAATAAATCTATAACAGTCCTTGAAGGCGTGTTGTTGTTTGTTTTGGTTTTCTTTTGTGCTAAATTGCAAGATGCCAGAAGTTAATAAAAAAGGAAAATTAATCAACTCTTTCATTCAAAATGCTATCTGTGCAATCGAAAAGTATTAACAAATGACACGCTTCAATTCGGCCGGCATACCTAGCTTGCCTTCCTAACAGCCTACACATTATAGGAAATGGGATGTATCTATTATGAATGAGAATATAAGGCCAGGTCAGAAATTAACAAAAGAAATGTATTGGTATGATTTGATTAATTCGTATTTAAGAATAAAAATACGTGTAAAGAAAAAACAGCTGTTAAATTCATGGCTGCCATGTTGGTTACCTACGCCCTAACGGATAGCATTGTGACTACACTTTTTTTTTGGCCTTATGATCTATGCATATTAACCATGGTGACGAATTCTTGTATGTGTGTTCATATTTGGGGGGTTGGGGGGGGGGGTTATCGTGAAAAAAGGGCCAGAGGCGACGGTGGGAATCGAACCCACGACCGCGGCGTCTATGACCGAGAGTCTTTCACGCTAACCACTCGGCTACCGCTACTCGTGGTACAAACTATGCCGGTAGATTCTACATTCAAAATGGAGTCAAAAAGTCCTAATTAATATGGTCCGAATCACCACAGTTTCGGAGTTATTCTTTTTTTACGAAGTCTTTCCATCTTACCAATCCGTTACCACCGTTTTTTAATTTTCTTCATCAAATTCTTCTTCTTTGAAAAAGTAATTAAAAAAGCAATTAGATCACTAAAAAGGTTATTAAATGGAGTACGTTATCTGAAATTCGCTGGTTTCTAGGTTTGGAAATAGTAGTTTAGAATTACCATAGTAAATTTTTCAACTTTGAAGAAAAATAAGAAAAAGAAATACAGTAGGTATAGTATAATAGCAGACCTAAGACGCTACCCTGATGGACTTACTGGCCCATTTTTACAAAGCAGTGCATGAGAATTCGACCCATCTAAAGTTCCTGTCAGGCAGTAGAATTTAAAGGTGAGGAAGTGTATAAAAAGGTAAGATACCTAAAGCAAACACAGATACCAGACTGGATGAAAAACGGTTGAGCATCAAAAAGAAATTAAATTGAATGATTTTCTTGAAGAATGGCAGTCTGACATCGGATTATGTTAAATGTTTAAAATGCTCTCCTTCTTGAAAAATGAAAGTTGGCATGTTTTCCTGAAAGATTTTGAATTTAGTTTTTTGATGCTTCATAACTAACTTGATTCAATTTTATACCAAACGTTTTTGTTTAATCGTAATACCTTCTTTATTTTTTAATGAGTTAGTAAAGGCTATCCCAGCATACTAGATAACTTCAAAATTTGTCTGGAAATACCCTAAGAAACCTGGTTCTTCAAATAGCCTAACTCTACAATGGGCCCTCGGTCATGAGGGAATTATAACTACATGCATGCTAAAACGTGGTCTAGTAATAGCACGTTGGCCCAAATTTGTATTGTAATTAACTATAGCCACATTAAAAAGGAACTGGAGACTTGGCTAACTAAAGAACACAACAATTACTGGGGAAGAAGACCAGGCATGAGCCAAGCAAAGAGACTAATCATCAAAAACAACACAGTGGGATAAACAAGAAATCCTGCTTAACGGAAAGTAATTGAAAACTCTAACTGGCATATTTACAGGACATTCTCCAGTAAATATCACCTTAATAAAAAGTAAAGTAATTTCTATTATTATTCAGAAATCGTGAGATGCGGTCTGGTGTGATGTAGGTTTCAGAAAAACATTTTCTTTATCGTGCCAACGTTTCGATCTTTATTGAGATCATCTTCAGGGCTCAAAGTGTTTGTCTTCTGTGTAATTGTGCCATTCTTGCGTGTCGTGTTGAGAGTGCCCAATTGGGTACCGCTGAAGTGGGATTCATACCAGTTTACATTACGATTTTCATATCATTATCAATTAAAAAGCCTATAGACCCTGTCGAGATTCGAACCCAGAACCGCTAGCGTGACAAATACGAGTTGGACATGTATATTTCCCATTGGGCGTCGCAATGTCTTAGACAATGAGGTTCTTTAACGTGCACACCAGGCACATAGGCCTTATCACAAGTTTAGTTTCCCAAGTTAGGAGCGACTCACCTCCGCTCACGGTAAATAGTGTGAACACCGTGAAATTCGGTGTAGAAGCCACCACATCCACATCCTTAGCCATCCCAAACCGTGCGAGTCGGACACACAGACCATTCGGGCTCTTCGGTCCGTTGATGATGTTAATCGGTCAAAAAAAAGGGCTTGATATCTACCAACCTGTTGGGTATCGAGGACGAGGGGGTTAACCCACTTTACATTTTTCATACCAAAAAAACAATTCCGATACCCTAACAACTTATTTCACCCTAATGACAATCAACAGATAACCAATGTCGATTATGTGTAGAAGTGACAGAAGCGACGGAACATATCCCATACCCCCCACAATTTGCCCTGGAATGCAAGCAAAAAGCTGTGGTCTATGGGAAAACCGTTTTGCAACAACACAAATCTTAATACCGTAAATTTGTTTAAAAAATCCTTAAGCCTCCATATGGAGAAAAAAATTATTGAGCCCTCAGGAAAGAATTTTATATTAGGTTGTGTCTTAGATGACTCTGTGACACGTCTTAGATTGGATGACACAAAACTGTGTTCCATGGTAAATTAAAGAAAATATGAATTGAGAAAGTATACATATTACCATGTTAGTCGTTACCGTCGAATTTTACCGTTTTCGCCGTAAATAGTCGACATTTTCCGAGCAAATCGTTAGAAATCACGCACGTCCATTGGGAAAAAAACCGCGACATGGTTGTAGTAATAACGGCTTTTACCGAAAATAATACGCCTGCTTAATATTAATCAACCTCCGCCTGGTTTAGATATACAAATAAAGCTATCGCTCGTATTAAATTAAACCTCCAGCCCGATTTTTGAATAATTTACCCATGTTATGAATAATATGTATGTCCATTATGATTCAATCTATGAGACTTTATGCTTGTTTTGTTCCTAAAATACACTACATCACGCGCATAAGTTGTTCTATATGACAACCCTTTGAACCAAAAACAAAATATATTATTTGGGTTCATTTTGCTTCTCATATTGCATACAAATCATCACCGTCTAATTATCCCTATATTATAGTACTTTACCTTTACTAACTCAATTTTTTTTACAAAGGAAAAAATAATGCTTTACATATTTAATAGTCACTCTCTGAATCTCTGGGAAATGTTGGCAATCAGTCGCTAGGTTCCTAAATAAATCACATGCTCCTAATGGAACAGTAAGCAGGATGCTTTAATGATCTAAATCAGACAGGGGGGAATTGAAATGTGAGCTCTTTGACGCTATTGAGAAAATATCCTATAGAACCTCATAGACAAAATTATCAAATTCTAATCCTTCTTTCAAGAGGTTTACAATATGAGCTAATTTGCACCCAAGCTCATTCTTTGGCACTGTATATAATTTGTTTTTCGAAACACCTAGCCTTTTTTTACACGCTTAAAATATAAAAATCAGGTTTTTGGAAAGTAAAACCACGATTGGTCCAAAGATCCCTGGAAGACACCGGACGTTGGTCAGATCCTTCTTGACAAACAACTTTTGTACTTTCCCTTAATGCAAAATAAATTCCTTAAGGACATAAGGACAATCCAAGATAACCTAGACGACATTGCCGACTCGTGCACTCGGTGGCGTACGAAGCAAAACGAACAAAAGAGCCGGCACGTGACGTTCAAACATAGAAGAAATGTGTGGTGATTAGTTAATCGATATTCATTTAGAAATCGTGAGATGCGGTCTGGTGTAATGTAGATTTCAGAAAAACATTTCCTTTATCGTGCCAACGTTTCGATCTTTATTGAGATCATCTTCAGGGCGATGATCTCAATAAAGATCGAAACGTTGGCACGATAAAGAAAATGTTTTTCTGAAACCTACATCACACCAGACCGCATCTCACGATTTCTAAATAAACATAAAAGAAGTACCCACCCTCTAGGGCACATGTACTGTAAGGTAACCCCCATCCAACCAAATCCGCGTGGCAAGCAGACTTACATGGAACAAACACAAAAGACAAGAACGAAGATACGGAACATTCAGGCGTCTACTTTATCCCAAATCCGCAGTGAGTATACACAATAAATTATCAGTACATAAGGCACTAATTAGACCGATTTTAACGTAAAAAACCAAGTAAAGAATCCGCCCCATCGTCAACGCTCCTTTCTACGTCACTAACCAAACCATTCACCAAGACCTAAACATCCCCTTCGTGATCGACTTGATCCAAACACGATTCCACAACTTCCACTCCAAGCTCTTCGTCCACACCAATCCACTAGCTCATGGCCTCTTTTCAACGGCCCACCCTAACGATTTTCCAAGCCACCTAAATAGACCGTGGCCACCTGACCGCCTAATACAATCCTAAATCAATCAACCAACAATCCTAAAGACAGAGGGACCAGCAATGACCGGCTCCTCTCCCCGAGATCTTTTATTGTTCACTACTATCACATTGTTAAATCAATAAATTTTGTACAGAAAGCAATAAGGTTTATATTTAAGAGAGACCGAATACAGCCTTAAGTCTGCCACCAAACTCAAACTTTCGAAAAAAAAATGTTTCCTCGTTGTTCTTTTCGATAAATGATTTTCTACTAGTTTTCTCACAATAATATTTATATATTATAGTTTTATACATTTATCATTCAATTGCATTACAAAAAATATTTGGTTGGGTTCAAATACCCTTGCTGTTCAACAAGTCCATTGACATGACTATTAATAATTCACTCGAGAAACATGTCCTTTAAAAAAATATCCATATAATACTTGAAACAAAACTGTCTGACATGTTATTTTTTTTACAAGAGTATTTCAACTACGAAGTTATAAGGTATTATTACGACTGATTATCGCAACAGCTGAGGTCATATCGACCCTCGAGGTGCCGGTGTTTTTGAAATAAGCCCATTAGCAAGTACGGCAGGTTAGAATTCAGGCACGTTGGATTCGAACCCTGGACCTTTACCTTGTAGTGACAACGTCCAAATTAAAAGTACAACTTGCTATATGGAATAATCCGATAATAGGGATATTCACCCCTTGTTAACTTTGTTATGTCGTGTTAGATCGAGAACAATGTTCAGCTAGACCGGTTAGTTAACAGGGTTGGGCCAGTGTTAGATGTTAAGTCGAATCAATTAGTGGCCTAGTCACCTTGTTAGCCGTTAGGAGTAGGTAACAAACATGGTGGTTATGCATTTAACATGTTTTTTAACTATCTTTTTTATGCATTTTTTAAAATACACATTAATTAAATCAGACCAATATATTTCTTTTGTTAATTTCTCATCTATAATCATACTATCGTTCATACATCCACCTATCCTTTAAAGTAGTAGGCTATTAGCCGTTAGGATACAAGTTAGGTATTGAAGAGTGTCATTTGTTAGTGCTTTTCGAATGCATAGATTCCATTGGAATGAAAGAGTTGATTAATTTTGCTTTTTTATTAACTTCTGGCATCTTACAATTCAACACAAACAAAACCGTAACCCACAACAACAACCCTTCAAGGACTGTTATATCTTTATTTTTGTTTCTACCAGGAAAAATTAACATTTGTTTATTAAAAAAAAAAGGGGGCGTTCTCAATATTACTGGATATTTCTCGACTCGATTTAACACGAGTTAACATCCAACAAACATCCTGAATACTCGAACTATACACTCAGCTATTTTTGAGGGAGATATCTCATAGAATAAGAGAAAAAAGATATGTGGCACATTATTGGGTGGAAAGTTGTCTTTGGACGATGAACGACGAACTTGCTTACATTCCAAAAATATTCTCTTTGAGAATTTAATGAACAAGCACAGATCGACGAAATGCGCAAGGATTTTGTGAAAGCTTTTTAGATGTTGAAGCACAATATATAATTAAACTAAAAAGTAACATATAGAAATTTTTTTTTAAATTCCCGACATTCAAATCAAACTAAGATGGGACTTAAATAATTTCCTGTTTCAAAATGTCCTTCGCTGACAACATTTCACGCTAGATCGATGGAAAATATGCAGTTTTTAACATCTCAAAATATTATATAAATCAAAGGCTTAAATCACTACCTGTTTTTATATTTATTGTATTAGTTAAGAATTAGTTTAGGCTGTACTGACTATTTGTCATTTAAACTTAGTAACGTAACTAAAAATCAAATGTCCACTTCATTACATTTAGCTTAAGGATACCGATTAGTTAATATGTTCAAAAATTTTAATAATAAATTATCGTAAACCAATAAAGATCACCAACATCTAAACCTGGAATAGAAGATCTAACCAACAAACAACAGATCGTTTTTAGAAATGATAAATGATGGAGTGAGTGTGGTGTTCAATCCTTTTTAAAAAGATAGTTTCTACTCACAGTATTGGATACAAAAAAACTACTATCCCTTGGTTCATCGGTGGATTGTAGTAACATAAATACAAATATAAAATATAATTGTGCTAAAATAATTAAACAAAACTTGCTAAACCTAAACGTAAATAAATTAAATATCCCACGTACAATTAGGCCTATTGATAAAAAGTTAAAAAGTAACAACAACGTTATTTTAAAAACCGATAAAGGAAATAGTATAGTTATCACTGAACATCAAAATTACGTTTCTAAAGTTGAAGAATGCCTAAACAATAATGAGTGTAAAGAAATACAAAAAGATCCCACCTTAAAACTAAAAACTCGAGTTCAAACAGCCATAAAAAATAGTGATTTTTTATTCTCAGATGACCAATATGCAGNGTTTCGCACGCTCAAATTGAGCGCCATTAAACAAATCAGCTGCCAATTGGAACGTCGCGTTGGCGGAGGTATCAGCGGGTTCACTTTGGCAATTCATGTCGAAAAACGTGATTGTAGAAGTCCTTCAACCTGATGATGAGCTAAAAGGCTCGAAATCCGGATCGTTGCAAAACAACTTACTGTGAGTCGGAACTATCTTTTTAAAAAGGACAGATCGTTTTTATTTTATTTTTATTATTTTATTTTTTTACTGGGTACTTTTATTAGATATAGGCTTATAGAAGACAAAACTTGAAGTACAATCTGAAAAAATGTAGTAAAATCAAGCACTGAGGGATTTACCTGAAATATGATCTTGATGGTTTCCCAACACCCCTTCATCATCATTCCCCCCACCATTTTTCTAATATTGTCTCTCTCTAAAGGGCGAGATTTTTTTTTATCAGGCACTCTCGTTGCGATTCATAATGGCAAATGAGATGTAAAGACGGTCGGGGTGCATAATTGAATATGGGATTAGTCAGTGTAAGCACTAATGTAAATTATATAAACAAAATCCTCAAGTAAAGATTAACCGATGTTTTTATGTATAAGGGCATTTGTTACAACCTTGTATAATATTGTACATTGGCTTCCAGCCTTCGCTAGACCCATGTAATTATTTGGTGACATTTAACTTTGTATCATTCTACAACCTGATATAAATAAGCCACGATTCTGAAAAAAAAGTTACATATAAAATGAACGATAAAAGTTGGAACATTGTTAACGGCAGGCACATTTCTAACAGCGCCAACGATTAATACCTCAACTGCTAATGAGACGTGGGCAAAGTTTTTGCACGTTTATAATCCGTTGTTCAAGCACGAGCTCCAGAACTTGAAACTAGATTTCCCAACCGGTCGGAAATTAAATCATCACATGAATGTGTCACAGGCCAATTCCAACCACGGACTGGTAAGTAAGTTAGAGCTTGTCAGCTGTAAACGCACCCTAATTCTTACTCGTCCTAGCCATTATTTCGATTTGCATCCAGGGCAGGGATCGTGAGAAGTGAGGCGAAAGGAAATTCCGAGCAATTAGAGACATATGATGTATTATTACACATATTAGATTTGCAAGCAAATGACTGAATTCGGTCCTATTCAATTTTTTTAAATTTTTATATATTTTTTTCGTAGTGTAGAAATACACTTTTATATGTATAGATAGCCAACGACTATCTTCTAAAAAACTACTGACCGATACATTGTCTACAAAAAACAACCTTTTCGAATTTTTAGTTTCTTATAAAAAATAAAACCATGAACCTTAAGGAAGATACGACATTAGTCACAATTTTTAAAGTATATGTAAAAAATTTAGCCATTATATCACGACAAATGTATCCATGTCCTGCTGAACCAAATCTTCGATTTTGTCGCCTGCTCTTGACAACTGGAGCATCATAAAAGATCAATACTTCCTTCAGATGGACTGCAAATAGTTACATTTTTATAAACACGACATTAATACCTGTATTTTTTTAATTAAAAAAAAAAATTAATCAGGGTTCGCAAGAGCATAGGTCATAGCAACCCCCCCCCATCCTAGTTTGAATTGAATGTAGGGAGTTGAAAGAAAAAAGTGTTTCTACGTGATACTTTTTGGTTTGATTATGTATTGTGCTTCTACTTCTAAAACGCTTTCGCAACATCCTTGCGCATTTCGTCAATCTGCTTGTTCATTAAATTCTTAAATAGAATATTTTTGAAATGTAAGCAAGTTCGTCGTTCATCGTCCACAAGACAACTTTCCACCCTATAATGTGCCACTTATCTTTTTTCTCTTGTTCTATGAAATATCTCCGTCAAAAATAGCGGAGTATATTAGGAGTATTCAAGATGCAAGATGTCTGTTAGATGTTAACTGGTTGTTTTTTTTTTTTTGTATTATTTATTTATTTTTCATTTTTTTTATAGTTTTTTTTTTATATTTTTTACGAGGGTTCGCAACAGCAGAGGTCATATCACTCTCAGAGTGCCGGTGTTTCTGATAAATAGCCCATTTGTAAGAATATAGAGCCGCGGGATTCGAACCCGGTACCTTTGCCTTACAGTGATGAGCACCGTGTGAACGCCTAAACCGTTGCTGCCATCGACGCTCCCCCCAAAAAAAAAACTGTATTTTTTTTATTTTTTTCCATTAATTGTAAAAAAGGTTTCTTATATATATTATATTATATCTTATATATATATTTTTTTTCGATGTGAAATTTAACTATCGTATTGTTCCTTTTTCTTTTGACTCATTCAGCCACGAATTATTTCACATCGTTTCAAAGAAGCTTCATTTTTATTTGCTTAACGTATGTTCGTTTCATATTAATAAACCGCCGAAAACAACCCTTTTACTTTGCGATAAATTGGAACAGAGCAATTGAAACATTTTATTTGTTGATCCGAATGCTTTGAATAATCTCCAGGGCTCATTATAGCCGGGGGCATCATCATGGCGGGGCCCTTCCTTTCGGGTTGACTTCAACTGATTAGATATATTTTCGTAGACGAGACGCGGACATATTTATTATTCATGTTTTTTCTGCGTTGGCTGTAAATATACCTTTTTTTAACGATTTATAGTCTAATTCTCGCCTTTTTCCTTTCCTTTCAATTATAGCTTTCTTCGTCAAATTAACCCTTTTAATTTTAGATCGACACTTTAACTTCAAAATACCCGTTTTAATTACAAGTTAACCTTTTCTTTAAAATATTTTTTAAAAATTCTTAGGAGCCAAATATAAGATATATAAGAACGTAAAGTAAAATTTCTTTTTATTTGCGATTTGTTTTTTCAATATAAAATATTAGGATTCTATCTTTAATTAATATGTAATTTCAAATTAACCTTTTTTAAAATCGAATTTTCACTTTTACTTTCAATTTAACGCTTTTGTTTAAACAAATGTGTGTNATTAATTGGTGTATAAAATAATTAGTTTATTTTTTTAAATTTAGAAATAATTTTTGCATATAAATAAAACTTTTGATTTGTATTACTTTGTAAGTCTTTCATATTTTTAACGAGTTTTAGTCTAATTCTTCCCTTGTTCTTTTTCTTTTGAGATGTAGTTTTTCCGTCAAATTATCCCCCCCCTTTTATCTACAATTTAAATTTTTTTATTTCATTTCAACTTCAAATTATCCCTTTTCAACTTGAAGAACCCTTGCTAGTTGTTGAAAATTAACTGTCTCTTTAAAAAGTTAAAAATCTGAACGATGTTTAGAAATATAAGCATATAAATTAAAATGCGTGAATAGTTGTGATTAAAAAAAAATTTAACATCAAAACGTTGACAAATATACAGGAATTTTACTTTACTTGCTTATCTTTACTATCACATCTTACGTCGTTTTTACCCTTTAATGAAAGAAGGAATTTCAAATCAAAACGGGCTGATCAGAAATTAAAAAGGAGTAATTTGAAGTAAAAAAGTTAATTTGCAATTAAAAATTGTAATTTGACGAGAAAAAGCTATAAATTTACCATGCTCTCTAAATTTTGTTTCAAAGAATCTTACTTGTTATTTGTTTAAAGTTATACGTTTAATAAACTTATCAAAATCACCTGCTTATTATGCTATATTATGTGGGATTACATAATACATCAAGCATATAATTTTAGAAACGAAAACCAATACATTTTTCAATATAAATTTCTTTATGCTCTATTTTAAGCTTCTAAATTTTTTAAGCAGTGTTGTTCTATCTAAAATAGTCGGAATTTGAGGATAACCGTACGTTAAAAGTCATTGGTTTTGCCATTAAACACATTGTAGAGAAACTGGTTTTAGTAAGGCTTAAAAAGCTTGATGGAGTGGATAGTCGAGCATCTGGTAAACTCCTCAAAGATGAATCCCTCCTACGATTAATAAATGCTTTTCTCCACTTCCGGACATTGATAGACTAGGACCTTCTTCGACAGAATTAATATTTGTAAAAGAATTATCAATCCGACTCGTACAAAAAAATTGAATGTAACAGTTTTAGTTGTAGGAAGCGGTGTGAGAAAATCTCTGAATAAATGTTGGCTCATAAGAGTGTCATTTATTAACAATTTCTTTCACTTATAATCAAAATTTGTCCTATACATATGTGTACTAACAAACTAACAAATTAAATTATATGTTCTTTTAACAAGAAACAAAACTGATATTTGTTTTCTGTATTCAGTATAAAACCCTGAATAATAATTTTCGAGCAAATAAAAAAGAAATTGTTTTTTTGCTTAATGTTTCGCCTTCCAAAATTTTTTGTAAAACTCCACCGAGCTAGTGAAAACCTTACAGACGTTTTGAACACTATTGCGGTACACCTAAGAGCACAGATTTGTTCACATGTTACCGATAGGGCTCGACAATCATTCCTTGGTGTGGGCAATACAAGACATCTGTCTTGTCCATCCAGCCGCCGAAGTTGGACTCGAGGGGCTAGGTCATTTCAGCTCACAACGCAGTATGTTCCTAAATCCAAAATCATTTGTATCACTCACTCAATTTGGTCCCTGTTAATATAAAACCGCATATACAAAATATAAAAAAATAGGTCTTTGTTGGTTTAATACTTATATTTCTCACATATAAGTTAGAATATATAAACTCTGTTGACAGAATCCAGCTTTCCTGAAATGATACTTAGGGGGACATTGAAATAAATCCAGAAGAGTTATGAATTAATTAATGGAACACCAAACATCGGAGAAAAAAAAATCCCCTGCTCATCTGGCCGCGATAAGTTAACTTTTTGTATAGAAAGAAATATTTAAGCACTTTTTAAGGGGCTTATAAAAAACCGTTTTTTTAAGGAACGTTTTTTTGTCTTACTTTCCTGAAAACTTTTTTGGTTTGTGTAACTTTGTAAGTACTTAATCACACTGAGTGCGATACTGAGTATTATTTTCTTACGCTAGATAAAAAAAAAATCTTATATAATAAAATAGGGGTATTCACGATGTTTGTGAGATGTTAACTCGTGTTAACTCGAATAGATAAATGTCCAGTAAGATCGTGAACGCCCCCGTCTTTTCTTAGCATGTTAAACGTTAATTTTTCCGCAATGCTGCTCGTGCCGACTGGTAGAACAAAAAATAAAGCTATAACAGTCCTTGAAGGCTTGTTGTTGTTTGTTATGGCTTTGTCTTGAGTTCAATTGTATGAAGCCAGAAGTTAATAAAAAAAACCTCTTTCATTCAAAATGCTATTTATGCTCTCGAAAATTAATATCAAATGACACTTCAATTCGTGCCGACATACCTAACTTATATCCTAATGTCTAACAGCCTACAACTTTATAGGTTGGGGGATGTATCTATTACGAATGAGAGTATAAGGACAGGTCAGAAATTATCAAAAGAAATGTATTAGTCTGATTTAATTAATGTGTATTTAAGAATAAAAGTACGTGTAAAGAAAAAAAAAACAGCTGTTAAATTCATGAGCGCCATGTTGTTACTTACGCCCTAACGGATAGCAATGGGACTACATTTTCGACCTAGTATCTAACATTGGCCCTGGCCTGTTAGATCGAACAATGTTAACTGGCGATTTTTCCAAGTCGTAGTCATCATTTTTTCTCGGTCTAACAGGACCTAACAGACTTAGCAGGGTTAACACAAATATCGTGAATACTCCTAATAACCTTGAATTACACGCATAAGAAAACCATATTTTAAGGCAATTATAAATGTTACTCAGTTGTTTTTGCTCCTAGGGGCCCATTTACAAAGAACTCTGAGTCTCTATTATTTTTCGACAAAATATCACCAACATTTTTGACCTTTGCTTGCAACTCAAAAGAAAAGTAATTCCTGCCATATATGCAGTAGGAATTAACGTTCACCTAATACTTTTGCGTCGGGAACGACTGGTTAAAACACTTTAAATAATTTTATACGATTAATTTTTTTTTTTAGAAAGTCATGGGATTCGAACAAAGAACCTTTAGCCTGGCGAATACAAGCCACACGCCCTACTTCTTGGCCACATCGCTCCTCTCAATCTACTAATGCCTCCTTCTCTGTTTTTCTTAAAAATTACTCTGTCTATAACGTGTTTTTTGCAATATCTAACTGTTTCCAGATCTGATTTTGTCCCATTTTCGTATAATCTAACGGGCTTGATGAATCTGGAAATTAAAATATTTGAAGGTTATTGAATAAACTTTTATTATTAAAATGTCTGAATTATATTAAAACAATTCTGTTTCAATGTAAACATACGTTCTGTTTAATTTTATTCTAAATTACAAAAACCGGACTTGCAGGAGGACTTCGAGAACTGATACGCTCGACTCTGCACATGTGTGAATATGTACATACTTGTGAGTTTATATAAATCCAAATCTTTCGGTGATTGTAAGAACCATTTACATAAAAGCAACATCAATCCAATTTTATAGAAAATTGTTTACAAACTTATTTAACATATTATGAAAAAACACCTTCAAATTAGTAGGGTTTGAATTAAATAACACTATGTTAACCCGGGAATAAAACGTAGTGGGTGGGTCAAAGGTATTATTCTTTTATTTCTTAATTGGTGAGCCCATTTAGAAGAAAGGATTGAAGGTTGGCTAACTGCCTACCATAACGATAGCCACTAATCTTGTTGTCCGGGGGAAGCCTCCAATAGACAAAGAAAGTGAACAAAAGGTAGACATTAGCCCTAGATTGTCCTTTCTTCTACCTTACATTTTCACCTGGAATCCCTTCAATCTGTAAGAGCTCTTTTTACTGTCATTCTTACTTTAGATAATTTATTGTTATTCCCGGTGAAATGGCCGACCTATTGGATAATTGCCGGCCCTTCTTGATGATTTATTCGTCAGAGACTCTGTCCGGTTTTATGTGAGCCTATAGAGGAGTTTTTCTTTACTTTTTCTTTATTTTTTGAAAAGTTCTCTTTTTGACACAATTAATACATTCTAAACGTACTTCTGCTACATTCTTCTCATGAATTCAAACATTACAACGCTCCATATTAACAAAGAAAACAGAAATGTACAAGGGCATCAAACAAGGAGAACCTACAGACGTGGCGATTTCTAGGTTGAAAAATATTGAACACGTGTCTGA